>NW_024467584.1:398303-547598 GCF_000804445.1 Metarhizium album ARSEF 1941
GGGGGGGAGCGCACAAGAACACAAGGCATCGTTTCGCCCAGGGGCAGAGAAGAACAAGAAAACGTCGCAAGTGGAGCGAGTCACGGGCGTTGGGCCAACAAGGGGAAACACGAAGACGGGGGCCACGGGGCTCATCGGGCATTGACGTTGATCAGGCTGAGAAACTCGTTGCGCGTCTTGTCCCTGCGCTCGAAGCAGCCGAGCATGCAGCTCGTGACGGTGGTGCTGCTCGTCTTTTGCACGCCGCGCATCACCATGCACAGGTGGCTCGACTCGACGACGACGGCGACGCCCTGGGGCCGCAGCACCTCGAAGATGGCGTTGGCCACCTCCTTGGTCAGGCGCTCCTGGATCTGCAGGCGGCGCGCGAACATCTCGGCGATGCGGGGCAGCTTGGAGATGCCGATGACGGCGTTGTTGGGGATGTAGCCGATGTGCATCTTGCCGGTGAAGGGCACCAGGTGGTGCTCGCAGACGGAGTAGATGTCGACGTCCTTGACAATCACCATCTCCGAGTGGCCCTCCTGGAAGATGGCGCCGTTGACAATGTCGAGCACGTTTTGCTCGTACCCGCGCGTGAACTCGAGCATGGCCTTGGCGTAGCGCTCCGGCGTCGCCAGGAGGCCCTCGCGGTCCGCGTTCTCGCCCACGCACTCGAGGATGGTGCGCACGGCGCCCTTGAGCCGGTCGAGCCGCGCCGCCGCCGCGAGACCGCGACCGCGACCCCGGCCCCGACGCCGCGCCGTCGTCTCGCTTGCCGTTGTTGCCGTCGTCGCCGTCGGGCTGGCGGCGCTTGTCGCGCTTCTCCCTCTTCTGGCGCTTCGTCGTCGGCTCCTCGCGGCGGTCGCGGCCGGGCTTGCTGATGCTCGAGCGGCGCAGGCCGTCGCCGCGAGGGCCATTCGCGAGCGTCGTGGCGATGCTCTCGCCGGCCGCCCCGACCCCGGGCTTGCTCGTGCTGCTGCTGCCGCCGCCCTCGCCGTTCCTGCTTCTGCGCCTCTTGCCTCCGGTGCCTGCGTCTGCAGGAGAGCCGGGCTTGTCTCGGCCGTCGGCGGGTTCCGACTGGGGCATGGTGACGAGCCGAGCTGACGACGGATCGCGGTTTCAGGATGGTCCAGACGTCAGTCGCGTCGGGTCTGGGTCTGGGTCTGGCTCTCTGGAGGGCGACGGGACCCAGCAGAGCTTGGTTGCGGGAGCAGTGTTGGCTCCTACTGGTGATTGTCGGATCTCATGGACCTGATGGGCCAAGGTCTCGGCCGAGGTCTGGAGGTGAGCGTGGAATGCGAGAGTGCGGGTGCAATGGGAAGAAAATTTTGAGGCGTTTCACGGGTTCCCATCTCTCGGCGCGACAGAAGTTCCGGCGGCGGATCAATCAATTGAGGGCGGGCGGTTCGCAATGTTTGCCGTCGGCCAGCCGTCAGCCGTCAGCCGTCAGCCGCCATCGCCATTCCGGGCAACGTGGGCATTTGACAGGGACGCATTGGCTTCATTCATCCTGGTGGTACCGTGTAACTCGCGAGTGCGGCGTGCTGCCTTGATTATTCCGTGGCTCCTCCCGATCGCATGCATGCACAATGTGCTCTCAAGTTTGCAAGTTGCTGGTGAGCGACTGCCCATCGATTGATGCGCCGACATCGCCGCGGGGCACCAGCAGGCTCAGCCACTCGAGTGCCTCGCCCGAGCCACCTCGCAGTTGGCCGGGTACCTGCGGAGAACCGAGGTACCGAGTACTCGACCGGCAACTTATTCAGACGTGGCATCTGTCAACCGCCGGCTTACCATCCTGCAAAGTCAATGCGACACGGCGGCTCGCGTCGGCCGCATCTCGGCACCTCGCGGCCGCGTCAACAGCCACCGCACATGTTTCACGGTGACCGCTGGCATCAATCGGCTATCAATTGATAACTTATCTACCTTTTTTTTTCCTTTCTTCCCTCTCATCATCATCTCAACCGGCACAAAGCGAGGCAACCTATCAGAACTAGACTACCGCCGTCGCACTTCTCAGAAACCCAAACCTCAACCTTGACCCTTTCCCTCATAACAACCGACCACCGAAAAAGACGGTCCCATGTTGGAATATATCCTCGTTGCTTGCGTTTCCAATCTTTGAGTATCCTCGACAGCCTGCTCCTCCTCCTCCCAATCTGCAGGAGAATGAGGACAATGGCGTCCGTGTTGTACACGACGCGGGTCCCGTGGGTCGTGGCCTGCATGTTGGCCGACGTCACGGTCCACGGATTCGCAAACGCGGAGAGGGCGGCTGGGTCGTTGGGCGGCATCGTTGACAGCGTGCCCGTGCCGTTGAGGGCTACGTAGGACATGCGGGCTGCGCTGGATAGAGCCACCGTGCTGCTGGATACGGAGCTGTCCATGACGGCCGGGTATCTGGCCTCGTTCCAGATGTACAAGAGCACGTCTGACCGGTTGTACTGCGACGTGTTTACTCCGGCGACGGCGAGGCCTAGGTGGACGGGGGATCCTGCCGCCGTGTACAGCGCCGCCCAGCAGTCGGAATTGCACACGGCCTCGTGGAGGGAGTCCGCCGACGTGTATTTCGAGACGGGCCGGGCAAGCAACGCGGGGGAGTTTTCGGATTCCAACGGCGCGTAGGCGGCACCGACTGCTTGCAAGTGGCCGGATGACGCCGCCGTCGTGGACTACCCACGGCACGCCTCGGGAGCGGGTGTGCTGCGTCTGCTGGTACAGCGCGCCGAAGAGGTGGCAGAAGAGGGCGAAGAGTAGCAGTTGAATGAGGATCGAGTTGACTATGCCCGCCTTGATGAGCTTGGGGCGGGTGGCCCGGAGGACGGGGTGCAAGGAATGCAGCCGGCGGTCCCAGGCGCGAGGGTAGCATTTCTCGACAATGGATAGCGGAAAGGTCCGTCCGGACCGGCTTGGCCGGGCTTTGTCCTCGTCCATCCTGAGAGCTCAGGGCATCGCGTGTCCGGTGGAAGGCGGCGGGGTCCAAAGGTTCCCGGATTTTTGTCAACCACGGCTGGCGAGCGTTTCGAGCAGCACGATGGTGCGGAATAATCTCTGGCGTCTAGTGCCAAACGCCAGGACCCACAAGTTCGCTCCGTCGCTTGTCGAAAGTTGAAACGTCCCCATCGGATAAACACTTGGCCGGCTCGCCATCCGTGCCAAACCATCCCACCTCCGCCTGCCTTTCAACCGCCATGATGACCATCACCAACCGCAACGTAATAGACGCGTGCCACACATGGATCCCGGCTGCGCAAGACCGGAACACCCATGGCTCGCCGTGCCTACCCGACATGCCACCCTACCACGATATGACAAACCACCCGGCCGCTATCAAGAAAACAACAGCCCCCGAGCCAATTGCAGCCCTTTGTCTCGTCCAGTTTGAACGGCCCAGGGACCAGCACGTCCATCTGAAGTAGTTGACGTGATTACAAAAATGCCTCGCACATCGCCCCTGCCCTCTGTACAGGCGGCCCCGACGGCAACACTGACAGAAGCACGGAGTACGATTTCCGCACTCGCACCAACCCACAATGGCTATCCAGACAATACGTCTCACTAGTGCAACATGGACACGCGCAGTCCGCTGCGTACGAGACTGAAACAGAACCATACTCGTGCGCCATGTGCCATGTGCGACACCACTAGGCGCCTTTGATGCACATCCAACGTTGTGCCCTGACCTGCTCGCAGGACGTAGCACCTTCATCTCACATCTCCCTGCATGAGGATCGACGTTTGAATGACACCCCCTTGGCCCAGATGCGGTAGCATCCATCTGGCGTAACGGCGCTACCGCCCAGCCACTCCCTACTCTAATTCGACGACACCGTCTCCAGACGCTTGTTTTTATCAATTTGACCTTGTTCGCAAGACGCAAGACGCAGGCAAAAAAGGGCTCGCTTTTAATATTGGAAATTAAAACGTCTCTAGTATGGATTGACCTGACTCCTTTTTCGACTCGCTATCGTACAGTAAATTGCATGAAAACACTCGTTGCCCCGAGGCTCCGTGATCCCGAATAAAGACAGATATGTAAAGACTAATAGAAGCGACAATTGGCCTAAACAAAAGCCAGGATATTTTAAAAAGAGAGAGAGAAAGAGAGAAAGGCGAGGAGGAAGGACAACAAGTAGCCAGTGGACGCAAAGTGAATATTAGCCAAGAATCAATCGCAACCGCCCCCCAATGCTAGTAGCCTTCTACCGACGTTGAATGATACTAACATGGTGGTGGTTTTGTGGCATGAGAGGGGGAGGGGGGGAGAGAGACGGAGAGGGGCGGGATACGGAGAAAGAGGAAGAAAAGAATATTGAGGCCATGTCCAAGTTGCTTTATAATAATCAGGGGGTATAACGCCATCGCTTTGCATTTTCATCAACCCACCACCTCGTCATGAATGAAGCTTGCTCGGCCCATCTCGCTGCATCCGCTCCGTACTTCTTTTCCACGCTGTCAAGAAAGGTGACAAAGTCAAATGAAACAACCCCATCTTTTTCGTACGGATCCTTTTTGAGATTGGTAAATATCCATTCAATGTCCTTGATCACGGGGACAACCAAGCGCCAGTCGGGCTCTCGCGCACTGCGCGTCGCAACCTGAGCTCGACCGGTGTTCATGACGGTGAATTGCCAGTCGGCTTGGCCGGTATGCTTCGACGACGTCTGAAGTGGTCGGATGAGTGACTGGCCTTCGTAGTTGCGCACCAGGTCAGACGCAGCTTGACGCTCAGACTGGGAGAGCGAGCCCGTCTCGACGAGCAGGTCTAGGATCGTGGGCAGAATAGAGATGGAATTTACTGGGGTGTTGATGTCGATGGGAGGAAGCTTTGGGTGTGACATGACCAAAGGGACGTGGAAATTGCCCACGTTAGGCTGGTAATAGGGTGTGACAGCTCCGGTCTCGGGAACCGACAGCCCGTGGTCACCCACCATGACTACCAGAGTGTTGTTGGTAGAGCCCTCCTCCTCGATGATGTCCAGAATCTTTCCCAGCCATCGGTCAACAAATCCAACAGTGTTGACGTAGTGTGAAAGGTCCTCGAGCTTGCCTTCGGGGGCCAGGGGCACATATGTCTCCTCATCTGGCATCTTGAAAGGATGGTGAGCGGTACTAGTTAGGTGGGAGAGGAACAGTCGCTCGTTTTTCTCGTTGGCCGTCCGAAAAGCATCACGAATGTATTCCTCAACGGCAGACTCCGCCATGCCGTAGTAGTTGATCTCGGGCATAGTATTCTTGCCAAACTTGGCGTCATCTCCTTGCAGATACTCCTTGTTGACAAGCTCCTCCCCCTTGTATCCCAGCTTGGGCATTAAAAGATCCTGCTTATCGTAGAAGTTCGTTACCGACATCATAAAAGCGTTGCTCCACTTGTACTTGGTATACTCATCAGTGTGCACGGCAGAGTCGTTGGAGTGGTCGAGGGCATTGAACACGTTGAAAATATGCGGCAGGCAAGGCTGGTAGATGTGGTGATCATACTCGACGTTGAAATCGGCAACCAGAGGTGTGATTCCGCAGAGGGTGCCCGGAAGACTCTTGAGAGTGTATGTACCCGTTGTATGGTCGTTGTTTACATTGAGACCACCCCGTCGCCTAGTCGTGTCATGTTGGAATCCGTCGTCGTAATCGCCCGTCAGGAAATTTGCGTTTTGCGTCAGAGTTGACAGTCGGTCTTGCACCTCTTTGGGTAAGGTACCATTGTCCCAAGCCTCTGCGAACTTTGTCCAAATCTGACCATGTTTCTTGATGGGAAACACATCCTTGCGGGTACTCTCTAGCTTGATTAGCACGACGTGCCGAATGTCGACATCACCCAGCCTGCCTCGAAGCGGTGCTAGCACGTCATGTTCCAAGTTTGAAATCTTGAGGGGGTCACGGGCAGCGCTGTAGTGGTCCATTTCAGCTTCATACCAGTCCTCAAATCCAGGAATCGGGGTGTCGCTTTCGGGGAGCCAGGTCCAGCGAATCGATTCGGCCAGGGCAGTCTCATTGTCCCAGCCCCAGCCAATGCTCTGGCTATAGTAGGGGAGCAGACCGGCCAGAGTCGGCGAAGAATGAGCGAAGTCGATAAAGGGCAGCAAAATTGGTGTCCAGGACATGAATATGAGTGAGCTTTCAACGGGACGAACAATGGCTAAGACGGCCTGCGTAACCAAAAGTATTCCAATTACTGTATAAAGCAGCCATATCAGCTTGTTCTCCCGCAAGTGGGCTGGATCAGGAGCCCTGCGGGTTCCGCTCGTAGTGAAATCCCCATCGCTGTCGGATCCATCCTCAGGGTCAAGCTCCTTTTGTGGTACGTAGTCATACCTGGCTCTCGCAGTCGGGCCCCGGCAGCAGTAGGGAATCTTGCTGAACAGGAAAGTGAGAGGTAGCTTGACTATGTCGAGCGCCATGCCGGCAACAGCAAAACTGAAGTCCTGGAGAAGCCAACCAGCCACAAGGATGGCAACAAAGGCAATGCAACAGGACACGAGCCCGGTCAGGAGCACAGACCAGGACGATGAGTCTCCAGCCAGGCCGATGTTGCGCCAGTGAAGCTCGGAACCAGCCAGGACAAAGAATGAGATGTTGATTGAGGCAAGAGCATGCTGAAAAAAGGTGATGACGCAAGCCAAACTGGTAGCCAAGAAGCGTAAGCACCCAACAGCCACGAACAGAGGCAGCTCAGCGTCGAGCAGCAGGCGGAGCATCAACAACAAGGCTGTATCCTGTGCGAAGAACGACAGCCCCCAGCGGGCCATTTCTTCCGGCGGGAGGGCCGCAACATGCGCGTATATGTGAACACATTTGGCGCCGAGTACAGAAATGGCAGCAATGGCGAAGACGAGACGCCGGTTGGCGAAAAGGGAAGCAAAGGCCAGGCATAGGCGTCTGTTGGTAAAGATACATCGTCGCGCGTTCCAGCAGGAGGCGAGAGAGCCGGCGATGCGGCGGGGTGAGTCGATCATGACGGCGAGACAGCAGATCTAGAGTGGGCGAGATATCTCATACTCGAAAGAGGCAAGGAGAGGCAAGCTTGGAACATGCAAAGGAGGCGCCGGTGAATGCTGGCTGGCACGGTCAGTTGATCGGGGCGCCAACTCGACTGCGGGAGCTCTCTTCGGCTCCCCTCTGGCCTGCCGCTTGCCAGTGCAGAAGACGGAGGTGCAGAGAAGAGAAGAGCAGGAATACGCAGAGGTAGCCGGCAGATGGACAAGACGTCGACGTGCCATGGGCCAGCGAACCACAATAGCGAACGGGGGGCGCAGCAACAGGGGAGAGAAGGAGATGGACGGCCTCGGCAAAGCGAGACAAGAGGAGGATAGGGAGTGTGTGAATGATTGAATGGGGGAGGGGGAGACGAGGGAAGGGGGACGAATAAAGAGGTCGAGGGTGAGAGAAAGGTGACGAGGGGAACGAGAGGTCACGATGGGCGTGTGTCAGCTGGTGAAGGACCAGGCGACTAGACGAGAGACTAGAATCAACAGCGTCATTCAGCTGTGCAGAGTGCACCAGGCGAGAGCGGCCAGCAGCATCGTGCTAGAAAGGGCACATTGAGCTTCCATCTCCACGATCTTGCTCAAGCCACGTCCAGCCGACGGTCCCAACGAAGGAAGCCTTTTTTTTTTTTTTTTAATTACCAGCACGCCTCGCTGGCCCGCGGGAGGGGGGAAGGCAACGGCTCGGTCAGCACAGTAGGGAGGGAGTACTCGGTACCGGATAGAACAAAAGGGTTTGGCGCATCCTCGGGTACATGAGCTGGGCTGACATGGCGTTGGCATCAAATTTGCGACGACTAACCTACTCTAGGTAGGTACTTACCTTAAGTACTTAACTCAAGTACCTAAAGCAAGTACTTGGTAGGCACTCAAGGGCCTGGGTGCTTGAGCTGAGCAGGCAGGCACGTACGGAGTACCTCCCCAGCCCTCAAAGTCCAGATGTCATCCATGATGGCACGTCAAAAAGTGCAATCAATCGACATCATTAGGCCGAAGCCAGGGCTACGTTAACCATAGGCTACTCGAGTACTCCGTAGTTGACAAGCACTACGGAGAACGTGAGTGCGCTTCGTCCAGCAACCACGCAACGACTTGCACGCAAGTACCGATCGGGACCAGGCCGACAGAGGAAGCACTACCAGTACGAAACCACCTGAAGCAAATTACGGAGTATGGGTACCGAAGTACGGAGTACCTCGTAAGTACGTAGCGTGTACGGAGTATGCACCCTGCCGTATTCACACAACGTCGCGTGAGGACATGAAAGCTCAAATGGTCAACCGAGTGCCGAAACAGAACCTAGGAGCGCGGGCAATTTCCCCTCAAGCTCCCACACGTCAGGCGTCATCAAATATCCTCCGAGCACCCGTTGACCCTGCACACACAGCCTTGTTGGGTTCCGGGGACCCCAGAGCACCGGCCAGAGAAGGCCGAAGGACGATGAACTGTTGACTGGGCCTGGGGGGTTCGCTTGTTGGCAGACCCGGTCTTGGCGCTCTGCATCACAAGTGCGTTGTGTGTATGATGAGTCTGGGTCAAAGGTTTGCACTAGTCCGCACTTGGCAGTCAGGCCCTAAGGCGGGAGCACCATGGAAAGGGGGAGTGGAGAACACCGAGCACCAAGCCCTGAAAATGGACCCAGGGGTCTTTTGATCAATCCTGGCCCGCAGCTCGTATTATTTGATCTTTTCTTTTTTTTACATCCCCCGTCGGTCGGCTTGTTCCTTTTGGTCACGGATGCGCATCTTTGCTTGATGCTACTCGTGTCGACAAGACCACAAAAGGGGGATTCCAGCCCAGGTGCTCCGTAAACATATACATAGCTACTCAAGTACTGAGTACGGAGTACATACAGAACACATGGCGGCTATCGCTGTCAGCCAAATGGATCTGCAAATCTGCCATCGTCTGGGCCATGGCCCGGGGAGCCCCCGCGAGAGCCCCACCTTGCCACGCGGGTACAATGGCATGGTGCCTCCCATCTCCACAGAGCGCCTTCTGCCTGTTCTCCTCTGATTTGTTGGCTTGGCGCCGCTCGACCCAGTGCCACGGCCAGCTAACCAACCGCCAACCAACCCGTCTACTGGTACGGCCAGCCAGCAGCCGCAGCTTGTCAACATTGAAGCGGCTCGCTCCTTCCCACGGTGAGGAGTCCACAGCTCACCCGATACTCGCACGCAGTGCCGAGTCCAAAATGCGTGCTACGAAATTGCCCATTGCTCAAGGTCGTCGCGACTCACGACACCACGCCCGTCAATGTTGACAGGTATGGATGGTTCCTTACATGGTACGTCGTGAGTCCATTGGCTTGTACGGAGTATGATTCATTGCGCCCCCACGTTGAGTGCCTAGTTCTTACTCTCCCCAGGACGCGTCACGTGACCTCTTGCTAATTTAGCTCGCCCGCCGCCGGGACGAGGAGGCCAGCACATGGACCGTGATTGCCTGCCTATTCACCACTCCGTAGCAGCAGACGTCGACTCGCCGCGATCCCACGCTGACAGACTCCAATCGTCATGGTGCCCCGAAGTAACAAAGCCCGTATCAGCAGCTCCAAAGGCTGCGACGTCATCAATGATGGAATCTTACCGAAGCGCCCACTGCGGCTGGCTAGGCATGTACTCCGTACCCAATATCTGGGGTACCGCCCCAGGCTCGAGCCTCCAAGTGTGCATGCACATGTATGTACGGATATAATCGCCGGTCTACGGAATACTTTGGAGAAATGGTGTTGGTCATGTTGTCTTGACCCAAATTCCGCACGCCACATCTCACCGTGCTATTGAACAGCGCCTGTCACTTGACACACCGGGATTCCGGCCCAAGTACTCCGTACTCCGTAAGTCTGGGGTCAGCCAGGGTGCCCCGGGGTGCCGGTCGCCATGCTTTGCCCAGTTGATTGCATATCGAAAATGTTGAAGTGGTTTTTTTTCAACTCGTTCCTCATGACAATATGCGGAATACAAAGCACCACGTGCCATATTGTGGCGAGGAATGTGTCTAGGTGAGGCCCATAATTTTATGCACCTGTTGTTGACCCATTTCCCAGATGGGCCGTTCAGTCACTGTCTTCCTTCGTGCCCAACACTTGCACAACATCCACAATGGACCCTTGCGCCTTGCGGCTTCGCTGTTGCTGCCATCGAGTTGCTCCATTGGCTCTGTCGGCGCGGCTTGATTGGTGTCCTGAAGCGGGCCGTCTTGCAAGTGATGCTGACCGCGGCGTGTTCCTGGCTCCCGGTCCAAGTATTCAACGTAGCATTGATTCACTTCATGCTGCGACCATGTTGACTATGCAGTTCAAAGCCCCGTTGCTGCGGAGCACTGAGCCCACGAAAACTGCACTTTGGCACCTCATTTGTCTAACATCGTTCAGCCGCCTGCGGCTCCGCAAGCGGGAAAGAGCCAGCAGGAAATAGTGCATGGAGCGCCAAGGAGTGAGTATACGAGGACCCTCATTGTCTTTTTTACGATTTGAGAGATGTCTTTACAGGGTAATTGTATTATTTCGAGGTTGCTAGTTCTTCTGCCTATTTGTGTGGTGAAAATGCTATCTTGTAAGAATAATCAAAATAATTATTCGCAGACAGACCCCTCTCTATTACTTTGATCGGCCTCGAGTCAACTCAAACTTCAACTTATAAGGGTCCGATTGTGTATCTCCTGACATGGTCCATCAGCCAGCAGCCCTCGAAAGTCAGTCCCAGTGAGGGAGCCCTTGAATTCTTTCATGTATCAAGATGGAAGACAGGGTCAGAAAGGCAGTCGGTTATCCATGGCATTGATTACGGTTACCTGCCGCTGGATCTACCGCTCATTTAACAAAGTGTGCAGCCAAATGACCATTTTCTCCACCACTACTCCGTACATCATCATCATGTATAGTTAACTCCATGGCAAGCAGCGCTACTATGTAGGGTAGCTCGTATAAATCCTGCAGCAATGCCGCCATGCAACGTTGTGGAAAACCATTGTGCTTGAATTATTCCTTGGTACTCCGTACAGGACAGTCCTTCACGCCACAAGTGCTGCTTGCTGGCCGGGGGACACTCTCACCATGAATATGTAAATACATGCGCGAGGCGAGGCCCCTGTGTCCACGCCTCTTCCAGCACGGTCGAAATTTACCGCCCAGATACCCCACGATGTCTTAGAGTCAGTAGAAACGGGATGAATTTGTCTGTCGTCGACCGGCTGTTGGAAGAGTGGAAGTCTTTTTCTTCTTTTTCATTTCTTTCTAAATCACATCTCCTTCAAGATTGTGCCGGGGCGACCCACTTATTGTGTCAAACCGCCATCCATTGGCGGCGGGGACGCGGGGCTGGAGGTCCACTGGTTGCTTGCCCAACGTCATGATTACACCAACCTCCCAGGGAGTCAGGGACAGAAATGCCACTCCAGTTCACCTCCCGTTCAACTTGACCCTCATCAATAATCAATCTCTGTGCTCGCGCATCCCCATGTTTTTTGACTCGTGCCGCGGCGGCAGCCCGATACTACGGTGATAGCACGCGCACTGACAGCTCGTACCGTCAATTGGTAACTCTGCTCTGCCATCAGCTCGACGATTGTGAGGTTTCAACCTTTCACCGTCGCCCCTCGTCACCCGCGACCGCAGCCAGCCACGGCACCATGGCCCCAGACACACACGCCGACAAGCAGGAGCCCTCGCCGGACCCTTCGCGACCCCGGACGTCATCCGACTCCCGCGTAGCATCCAGCAGTGTCGGTCTCGACGCGGCCCGCCTTTCTCCCCAAGGTGCCCGAGCACGGCAGCGCTCAGCTCGCTCCGACCCCGAAGTCTACCGCGACGCCTTGTCGCCTGTGCTCTTCCGCCGCCGCAGCTCGCGCGGCAGCACCTTCAAGACCATCGGCGAGGGCCATGACTTTGACACCTACGGCTCCCTGCCGGGCTGGCAGCCTGGATCCGAGCCGGGCTACGATCCGGAGCTGCCTGATGGTGGACACGCCTCCATGCCCACGCTGAGTGCCGAGTGCGACATTACCGTTGTGGATTTCGCCCTGGAGCGCATGGTGAAGCGTCATTTTAACAATGATGGCTTTATCGCCTTCTTGGAGAAGCCCAAGGAGGCCTGGGCCAAGTGTCGCTGGATCAATGTCAACGGCTTGAGCTGGGACGTTATTCAGGCCGTTGGCAACCACAAGGGGCTGCACAAGCTTGCCCTCGAGGACATTATGAATCTGCGCAACAGAACCAAAGCCGACTGGTCAGTCTCTTGTCCTTGTCCTGGCCCTTGCCTGCCAGGACTGCCAGCCCGCGCGGGAATGCTGGCCTGGAACGTCTGCTAATTTGTTTGGCGCCGTCGCCGCAGGTACCCCAACCATGCCTGCATCATCATGACACTCCAGAAACTAGTCCACCTTGTTGACGACGACGACAGCGTGTCCTCCTCGAGCAGCACGCGATCCCAATCCACCCTCAAGCGCTGGCTAAGCTGCCTGGGCCACAATCTGTCAAAGCACGGCGAGGCTGAAAAGGACCCCGAGCACCACACCCACACACCTACCCGTGATGCCAACGGCGGACCGATCCTGTCGGATGGCTCGACGCTACGGCAGACGTCCATGATTCGCTCGCTTCAGCGGTACCACGCGTCGGGAAACGACGCCCGCACCGAGTACATGGAGCAGAACTCGTCCCTGGCGCCCTACCACATGGCCATCTCTGCCGAGCAAGTCTCCATCTTCCTCACCAACGACAACACCGTGATATCCTTCTTCGAGGTGTCCGCCGACGACGTGCAGCGGCCCATCGTCACCCGCCTGTCCACGCCGGGCACCAGCCTCCGCGAATCTTGCGACGCCTCGCTCCTCGTCCAGGCCATCATCGACGCCATCATCGACCTTGCCCTCCCCCTGACCGCCGTCTACACCGACCTCCTCGGCGACCTGGAGCTCGACGTGCTCACGTCGCCCAGCATCAAGCAGTGCCGCCGCCTGTACATTTGCATCAGCGAGATCAACAAGATGCTGCGCTTCCTCAACCCCATCGACAACCTGGTCAACGTCCTCCGCGACCACCGCACCCACATGACGCAGGAACAAGCAAACCGTGAGCTGGAAAACCCCTCCAGCGGCGTCGTCGTCACTCCCATGACCCATACGTACCTGGGCGACGTGCTGGATCACTGCATCCTCATCACAGAGGCCATGGGCCAGCTGAAGCAGAGCTCGGAAAACCTAATCAATCTCATCTTCAACACCATCTCGGCCAACCAGAGTGCTTCCATGCAGCAGCTGACCATGGTGACAATCATTTTTCTTCCACTGACCTTTATCACGGGCTTTTTTGGGCAAAATTTTGCACCGGACGGGTTTCCAGAAATTCACAACGGGATATGGTACTTGTGAGTTTTTTTTTTTTCAATAAATCTCATCCTTTATTTTCTTGGTTCACTCTAGTTTTTTCCCTCTCCTATTCGCGCCCATGATTTGGTTCGGGCAATGAATATTTACTAATCGACCCAGTTGGGTGTGTGCCGTGCCGACGGCGTTTGCGACGATTGTCATTCTCATGCGGGACATGATCTACGCCTGGGTCGTGAGGCTGGTGCAGCGGAAGCAGATTCTGTCCTTGCGCAAGAAGAAGCAGAGGAGGCCGAGGAGGGGGTAAGTCCTTGCCAGCACAAAACACCGGCGGATACCAGACCTTTTGGACGCCCGGCGAAAGCTTTCCAAGAGAGGCAAATTAAGTAAGGTACGACTGCACAGCGGAAGCTGGTTCACGTTAGACCCGACGTGTCTGCGATATAGTTACATGACCCGACACCCCTGGCGCGCGGGCTCCATCAAGCACCGTTTCTGCAGTCCGTCAGGATGCCCTCCCACTCGGCGCAGCGCGCGTCGTCCACGCCCAGCGCCTTCATCAGCCGTGTTCTGTGGCACGCTGTTTCAACACCACCCGTGCGACCAATGCGGTTGATCTCGTCCATCTCCGCCACGAGGCTTCTGAATGGCTCGGACGTGAGGCTCATTGCCCTCCCGAACGCGAGCACCAGGTCTGTCCACTGGGGCGACACGTCGAGCCCCAGGCGTGGATGCCACAATGCGCAGCGGAACGACGCGACGGCGCAGCGCGAGGTGCTGCTGTCCTCGGCCTCGTCGTCGTCGTGTACGTACAGCGCGAATGCTAGCGCGCTGTGGTGCCGGTCGCGAAGCGCGCGCGAGAGATGGGCGAGGTCGGGACATGCCCACAGTTTCTGCAGGCAGCCTTGAGCGACGGCGTCCTTCAGCCCTGTCGGCAGGTGGGACTTCATGATGCCCTCCAGCAGGGGGTCTAGAGTCTTTCCGACGTCCGTCTGGCCGTGGCGAGACACCGCAGTGAGGGACGTGGTCGTTACCGGCCGAGGGCAGACGACGACGGCGTCGCCGCTCAGGTGTCGCAGCGGAACGAGCAGGTCCCTTTCTGTGAGCCAGACCAGAGTTGCGAGTTTCTTGGCCTGCACGAGGGTGAAGCCGCCGCGCGGCCGGAGTGAGATGCTGAACCTGCAGGTCGAATTGACGTGGATGAGGACGGCGCTGCGGAGCGCTTCCACGCACCGACCCACGGGAAGTGATGATGGATCGCCGCCCTTGAGGCGAGGTTCGTGGATAAGCGGGCTGCGGAGCTTGACGCCGCTCCAGTCGTATTGTTTCGGGCTGCTGGACGAAGCGAATGAGCTGTGGGAGGGCTGGACGATCCAGGAATCGAAACGGGCGGACTGCCAGGACCTCTCCGTCAGGTGCGCTTCGTTGTGTCGGATAATGACGCTGTTGTTGTCCCTGGAGAGAACAGCCTTGCATTGGTGAAGAACCTCTATGGATGGGTCGTCTGCTTGGGACGGACATGCCCATTTCTGCCTTTGCGACGAGGTGTTTTGCGTGTCGATTTCCGAAGCCGTGGCGTTGTAGCTGTGACCTTCCTTCTCCACGGCCACGAGGAACTCGACTTCGGTGATGATGCTGAGCGGCGTGGGATGGATCGGAGCGTAAGCCATGGCGGCTGAGAGGGATGAAAGGTCTGGGAAAATCTGGTTCGAGTTTTTCTTGCCCCTTGTTCTAGAGACGTGGGTTCCTCGGCCTGGATCGTACCATGTTTCTATATAGCTAGTACATGCTGGATAACGGAGTACATGGTGGTCAGGTGGCTTGAAACAGCATTTCGAAGCCAAGTTGTCCGGTGGCGGATTGTGTATTCTCGGAAGCCGTAGCATCTCACGCAATTACGCAAGCATCCACGCGAGGTGGCTGAAGGATTTACACTAAGAAAGTCTTGATTTGTCTGTCCAATTTGCAGCCTGGGCGTGGACGGGTGGTCATTGATTCAACAAGTTCCCTATGGCTGTGCTGGCCACCTCTCAAACGGCAGCAACAACATGCCACGGTCGAGTCTAACGAAATCATATAAACTAGCTTGACCTGCTTGTCGACCAGAAAAGAATCGACATGACAGCCGGGCAACTTTCAAATTGGCTCGGTCTGATCCCGAGGGAGAAAAAAAAAAAGGGGCGGGTGGCCGCCTGGGCCGACGCAAAAATGCATTTGTTGTTGAAGCCATCTCCTACACGGACACACAGGGTGGGTGGCACAATCCCCGATCGTGCACAGCTGGTGAAGCGAAAGGCCAGCTTGGATGCGGTACGACGACATCAGGAGAGGTCATTGGCGATCGATCGTGTCCCAGACAACATGGCTTTCGTGGTCACTTGAGGAATCTGCGGTGCAGGAGACGGATCGTGGACGTGGACATGGCGGCTGAAATTGTGCAACCGAGCCGGCGCATGACATGAGAGTACGAAGTGCTGGTGGCGGAGGGTGGACGCTCGCTTTCCACGACTTCGCAGAGGCACGCTTTGAGATACGACGTTGGGGTGAGACAGGGCTGCGTTGTCCGTGTCAAGGCCACAAGGGGCGGCCCGATGAGGCGCGCAGCGAAAGCTTCTTCGGATCGGCTGGCTCCATCTGGCTTTTAGACACGGGAGAATGAAGTGCAAGGCAGCAGCAGCAGCAGCAGACAAGAAGCAGGAGCAAGAGCAAAAGTCATCGATGGGCAGGACGGTGCATCCATCGCGAGTCGCAGACGGAGGAGGAGGAGGGGCATGCGCTAGGGCTGGTGCTGATTGATTGGTTTCGGCTTATCGATATTGCGAACTCCAATGTTCATACTCCGTAGTCCACGAAGCCTTGGATGCTGACCCCACATCGACGCTTCTGCCTGCTCACGCATCCTTAGTTGAGCACTTGAAGTGGCAACTAATATACGGCCAGGAAACCTTGCGCGCAATTTGCGCCATGATACTATTCGGCTTCTTTGAACCGTCATAGCACGTCGCTTGACTGCGACGACCGACAAACAGCACACGCACAATGAGCGGCTACACCAGGACCAAGTCGCCAGATGCCGATGCTCAGCGTGAGGAGGAAATGCAGTATGGCACCATAGGTTTGACCAAGGAAGAGCTTGAGGGAAAGTAAACAATGAACACTCATTGAAAACGTTGCCATGTTTTTCGTCATGGGTGCCCGGCTGAGAATCCTACAGGTATCCAAAAAGGCCGCGTAATCATTCCAAAACCCTGCTTTTTTCTGAGCTGTTCCTCCAGCTCTTCAACCCGCTTAATGAGAACAAGACGCAGCCCGCGGCTGGCCCGGCACGCAAAAGGGGCCCTCACGGCGCGGCGACGCTCTCGCCACAGGAACAGAGGCGCCACATCGTCGAGAGGTTCATCAGCAGATGGCGCAAGGAAGTCGGCAATGATTTTTATCCCGCCCTGCGCCTGATTCTGCCCGACAAGGACCGCGACCGTGGCGTCTACGGACTCAAGGAGAATGCCATCGGCAAGCTACTCGTCAAGCTCCTCAAGATTGACAAAAACTCTGAAGACGGGTACAACCTCCTGCATTGGAAGCTGCCCGGCCAGACAATGGCTGCCCGTCTGGCAGGCGACTTTGCCGGGCGATGCTACGAGGTCATTTCCAAGCGGCCGATGCGCACCCAAGTGGGGGACATGACCATCGCCGAGGTGAATGCGCAGCTGGACAAGTTGGCCGCATCGGTCGGAGAGGCAGAGAATCTGAGGGTGTTTGAGACGTTTTACAATCGCATGAACGCCGAGGAGATGCTCTGGCTGATCCGCATCATCCTCAAGCAAATGAAAGTCGGCGCCACGGAGAAGACGTTCCTCTACCTGTGGCACCCGGACGGCGAGACGCTATTCAGCGTGTCATCCAGCCTCAGACGCGTGTGCTGGGAGCTCTACGACCCCGACGTCAGGCTGGAGCAGGAAGAAGCCGGCATATCGCTGATGCAGTGCTTCCAGCCGCAGCTGGCCCAGTTCCAGATGCCCGCCTCGTTTCAAAAGATGACGGAGCTGCTGCGGCCGACAGAGGACGACCCCGAGTTCTGGATCGAGGAGAAGCTGGACGGCGAGCGGATGCAGATGCACATGGTGTCCGATGCCGCTCATCCGGGAGGGAAACGGTTTTGTTTCTGGTCGCGAAAGGCAAAGGACTACACGTATCTGTACGGCGACGGCGTGCTCGACCAAAACTCCAGCCTGACGCGCCATCTCAAGGACGCCTTCGCCCCGGGCGTGCGGAACCTCATCTTGGACGGAGAGATGGTCACGTGGGACATGGCAGTCGACAAGATTGTCCCATTTGGAACCTTGAAAACCGCCGCCATTGCAGAACAGCAGAACAAGTCCGGCTCGGACTCATCCGGCCACCGGCCTCTGTTCCGCGTCTTTGACATACTATACCTCAACGACAAGCCCCTCACGCAGTACACCCTCCGCGACCGCCACCACGCCCTGGAAAAGGCAATCAGGCCCGTTCACCGCCGCCTGGAAATCCACAGCTACAAGAGCGCCACGACGGCGGATGCCATCGAGCCCATGCTTCGGGACGTCGTGGCCAACGCCTCGGAGGGCCTGGTCCTGAAGAACCCACGCTCCATGTACAGGCTCAACAGCCGCAATGACGACTGGCTCAAGGTGAAGCCGGAATACATGTCCGAGTTTGGCGAATTGCTAGACTGCGTCGTGATAGGCGGGTACTACGGCTCCGGCAAGCGGGGGGGCACCCTTTCCAGCTTCTTGTGCGGCCTCCGCGTGTCCCGGAACCACATCCAGGCGGGCGACAGTCCGGAAAAGTGCTACAGCTTCTTCAAGGTCGGCGGCGGGTTCCGGGGCGAAGACTACGCCGAGATACGGCACCGCACCGAGGGAAAATGGGTCGACTGGGACAGGAAGAACCCCCCGACCGCGTACATTGCGCTCGGCGGCGGGGAGAGCAAGCAGTTCGAACGGCCGGACGTGTGGATCCGGCCGAGCGACTCGCTCGTCATTTCGGCAAAGGCGGCCAGCGTCGGGCCATCCGACAGCTTTGCCACGGGGTACACGCTGCGGTTTCCCCGGTTCCGCCGGCTCCGTCTCGACCGCGCCTGGGACTCGGCACTGTCGGTGGACGAGTTTGAGGAGCTCAGGAAACAGATCGACCAGGAGGCCAAGGAGAACGCCATGACGGTGGAGGACAGGAAGCGCAGAAACCCCAGGCGCGCAAAGCGAGCCGTGGTGATTGCGGGCCAGGACGCGGCGCCCGCCGGCGGGTCCCGGGGTCAGAGGTCGCACGTCTTCGAGGGCCTAGAGTTTTGCGTGCTCTCCGAGTCGCCGAAGCCGTACAAGATGACCAAGGCGCAGCTGGAAGCTGTGATTAAGGAAAACGGCGGCACGATTTCGCAGCGCGCAGTCGCGGACGCGCACATGGTTCTCGTCGCGGACAAGAGGGTCGTCAAGGTGGCGAGCTTGATCAAGGGCGGCAATGCCAACATTATTCGTGCAAAGTGGATAAGGGACTGCGTCGAGCAGGGTGGCGATTTTCTGCTGCCCTACGAGGAGGGCCACTTGCTCCATGCGACGGAGGAGTTGGCGACTATTGCAGCCGAGAACACGGACAGGCACGGGGACAGCTATGCGCGCGATGTCGGGGTGGATGAACTGAGGGAGATACTGGGCCGCATGGCCAAGGTGGAAGACGACGGCTTTGACGTGACGCGCTTTCTGGGCGAGTTGGAAGAGCGGGGGGAGGGGATTGCGGACCTGCGGGGGTTCATGATGAGGCGGTGTGTGGTGCATTTGCGAGCAGCAGTGGGCGGTGTCGAGGAACTGATGGGCAAGTTGGTCCGCCATGTGGAGTACGCGGGCGGGACGGTGGTGGACAGCTTGGGAGAGGGCGTCACGCATGTGGTGGTGGTAGGGGACGATGCCGTGCAAGTTGGAGAGGTGGCGGACGGGGCCAGGAGGGAGGTGAGTTCCTGGGCAAAGGTGCCGCGTGTTGTGGGACACGGGTGGGTTTTGGATTGCTGGAAGGAGGGGACGTTGGTAGACGAGGACGGGTATGCGATTCCATGAATTTGGCGTCTCGACGGGCGCAGCATGGCATGCATCACGAGATAACTTAGCAATGGCGGAATCAAGAATCCATCTATTCGTCTACGAGTGCTTGGCATTGGTCAGAAACAGTCTATCGCCGATATCGCCCAGGCCGGGCTTGAGCATGCCGCCGGGCGTCAACTCGGCGTCCACGCCGGCAATCCACAGCTCTGTGCCCTCGGGCCACTCCTCAGCAGCCCTCTTGACGCCGTCCTCGGCGCCGATGATGGACATGACAAGGACCTTCTTTGCACCCCATTCCTTGAGCGTCTGGATGGCTGCGGCGCACGTACCGCCCGTAGCGATGACGGGATCAACCAGGATGACGAGGCTGCTGGCGGTGCTGTTCTCGGCCGACGACTGCGGGACGTGGTGCGGCAGGTTGTTGTAGTACTCGACGGGGTCGAGGGTGGATGGCTCGCGGTACATGCCGAGGTGATGGACGGGGACGGGGACGGGGAGAACGGTCTGGACGGCTGCGCGTCTTGCGTCAACGCGGCCGATTCTGTGCTTGGAATTCATGGCTGAGGACTTGGCTATTTACCGTCCACCATGCCCAGACCGGATCGGAGAATGGGCACGATGCAAATCGTCTGAGGGTGCGCCACCGTCGTGGCGTAGTCGAAGCCAAGCGGCGTTGCGTCCTGGGTAGTCGTCACTGTCAGTGGCCGGGGCAGACAATGGTTGGAGCCAAGAGCGGGATCGGATGAAATGTAACGTACCTTGGGTCCGGGGGCGGTGGCGAGATTCTTGGCCAGGGCCTCGCAGGCCAGGATGAGTGAGATGTCGTTGACGAGGGCTTTTACTCGTTTCGAGTCGGACGTTTTGGAGCGCAGCTGGCTCAGTTTGGTGCGCAGGGACGGGTGCGTCGAGATGTGGACATTGGGGAGGGACGACATGGTGAACGGGAATCAGGAATCGGGGGCTTGGTAGTTCGAGTCAAGACCAGAGGAGATGCAATTGCGACGACAAGAGACTGGATGAGGGTGGTGTGAAGTGTGGTTGAGGTTGACACGAGCGTGTGCTGGTCCGTCACGGAACGTCTTAAGTAAGGTCTGGTACTCCGTACGTACTCCGGAGTACTCCCTACTTGAGTGGTACTTACCTACCAGGTAGCTACCTTAAGTACCTGGTAGGTACTTATTGGGCACCTGCCCAAGTGCTTATGAAGTTGGGTGACTTGCCCGGATAGTGCTGCACATGAACCGAGTACACATCACGTCGGAGCTATGGAGCCACCGGGCTGCACATGCGGGTTGATGGATTGTCACGCCTGGTCTGGTCCATGGGGCCACTTGGGACAATACGGGGCCCCAGGCCCCACTAAGCCGCTAACGTTATATCCGTCATGGGTCCGGTCACCCGTCAAGGTTCTCAACGCTTGAACTGGCCCTGCGCTGGTCAACTCCCCCGGGGCCCTCAACCTCACACGTCAAGATACCCCAGCCAGTTGACCTTGGTGATGCGCTGCCCTGTACGGTGTCAACTCAGGCTGGGCTCCTGAGTCGCGTTGGACGGCGACACGGATCAGGTGCGCGAAACGAACTGATGCCAACAGCCGCCATGGCCAACCCTCCCCACGCGACCAGCACAAATGTTACAAGTCCAAGAAGCGACGAGGACAACAGCTCTCCGTCAGAGACAACGGCAAAGGGCGTCAGCCATGCCGAATCTGCGCGCCCAAGACCCTCTGCCGTAGACGAAGAGCTCTACTCTGTCCCAGACGAGTATAGCAACCTCGACGAAGTCGCAGCTCCTTGGCCTGTTGAAAACGTCGCCGATGGTCCCGTCTACCGTCATTCAAGCCTCGAGGCCGTGCGCAGCCACGAGCAACAATGGCGTGCAAGACGCTCACAGGAGTTGCCCGAACCGCCATCAGAAGCGGAAGCTCGCAAGGAAATTGTGTCCAAATTTCTCACCAAACTATACACCCTATCATACTTGGTCTTCTTCGCGTTGATGGGCACGCTGGCGCGACTAGGTCTGACGGCTCTAACACATTACGTCGGTACGCCCGTAATTTTTCCCACCATCTGGGCAAACTTTGGCGGTAGCCTCGTCATGGGTTTCCTCGCCGAGGATCGAATGTTGTTCCGGCATGAATGGGGGACGCCGACGTACGATCGGGCTCTTGCCCGTGCCAAGGCGCAGAATCATGAGCAGAGCGCGTCGTCCACATCGGACTCAATGCCGGCGCCTGATATTGCCAGCGCAAAGAAGCAACATGTCGCGACCAAAAAGACGATTCCCCTGTACATTGGGTTGGCGACTGGGTTTTGTGGAAGTTTTACCAGTTTCTCAGCTTTTATCCGCGATGTGTTTCTGGCCATGTCGAATGACCTGGTGACGCCGGCATCTGGGACGGAGACTCAAAGTCGGAACGGGGGATACTCCTTCATGGCCATGTTGGCGGTCATCATCACGACCGTGGGACTGTCGTTGGCAGCGCTGGTCTTTGGCGCGCACCTGGCCATCGCCACGGAGCGAATCGTCCCTTCGATACCCTTCCCAATTACGCGAAGACTCCTGGATCCCTTGTTCGTCCTGCTGGGATGGGGATGCTGGCTTGGTGCCGTCTTCATGTGCATCTTTCCTCCGCACGATCGGTGGCGGGGACAAGCCACGTTTTCCCTGGTATTTGCGCCTCTTGGGTGCCTGGCCAGGTTCTATCTCTCCATCTATTTGAATGGTAAAGTCGCCGCGTTTCCCCTGGGAACGTTTGCCGCCAACGTCATCGGTACTGCTGTGCTTGGCATAGCGTGGGATATTGCGCACGTTCAGATCGGCGGCATCGTTGGATGTCAGGTGCTGCAGGGCGTAGAGGATGGATTCTGCGGCTGCTTGACGACGGTGTCTACGTGGGTTGCGGAGCTGAATAGTTTGCGGAGGAGAAACGCGTATACATATGGCGCGACGAGTATTGTGGTCTCGTTTGCCATCATGGTGCTCGTTCTTGGAGGCTTGAGGTGGACTGACGGCTGGTCTGCCCTGGTCTGCTAGCTTGCTTGCTGTGTAGACGTCATGGCGAGAGCGTCAAGGCATCACCACACATGACGGACCAGCAAAGAAGCGAAACTGGCGACCCGGGCGGGAGTCTTGGGCGCAGAAACCAGCCAAGGTGCGTGATCCCGTCGGATGGTGACTGGCAACTGCCTCCAAGCTGGCAACTCATGAATAACAACAGGGAGGCACGAGCGCCAACCAACAATCTGGCCTGATGAGCCCTCTCGTACTTGCAAGGTCGTTGCCGGGCAGAGACGTCTCTGACGATGGGTGCTCTGAGCTGTTGTTGCCAAGCATACTTTCTGCCCGTCCACCATTGCATCATTCCCTCGATCCATCGGGAACGAATATCCATTCTTTGCGCCGCCCGCTTGTCGGCTTCTCATTCCAGGTCGCAGCCGTCTGATGTTTGATACAATGTCGCCATGACCTCACCAGAGCCGCCGAGCATGGCGTATGCCATCACGAAGCAAACGTGCGCCGGCACGGATGAGCTTGGCGTCTCTTGCGACGGTGAGCCGACTATACCTTGCCCGCACTGTCTGCTCGTTGCCGTAGGTACGACGAGAAATAATTGGAAGCTCCAGTTGGATTGATGATGCCCAGTACTGCGAGAACGCATGCCGCATCGCGCATTGGCCCGATCACAAACGAGACTGCAAGAACAAGCACTACTCTCGGGGCTTGGCCACGGCCATTGCCATCGGCCCTCAGAGAGATTCGCAAAGCTACCTTAGTTTTTGGTCAAACTACGCTGCAACAGACGTGCTAAACCTCGAGAAGAACGAAGGACGCTTCTTCAACGGAACCTTGTCTATATTCCTCTCTGGACGTGCGTTGGTTGGATCTGTCGCACCCGAGATTCCCACGATGACTGACAAGCGCTTAGAGTCTTCACTTCGACACTTCATATACTCGCTTCTCAAGATACCAAAGACGGCCACACCATGTCTAGCAGTATCCATTAACCATCACTCTCCAGCCCATCTTTGCCGGGACTTCTTTGCTTTACACCTGCTTTTCGACCGACGCCACGATCCCTACATCAATGCCGAGGCAACGATCCACCTTTGGTACTCGGCAAGAATGCCACACGCTCTCTGGCGCCATGTGGTTGTTGTCATGAGAGATTACTTTGAGGATTGCGAAATGTGCCCCATGACCTGCAGGGAAGATGAGGACGACGAGGCCTCTGACGAGAGCGAGGACGACACGACGCTCAAGCTGAGGTGGACCCGCGGCAATGTCAAGTTTTCGGGCGACTTGTATGAGCGCCAATGGCGCCTAATAAAGAAGGTTCTGCTGCCGAAGAGACAAGCGACGTTTGAGCAGGCCGTGGTCGCTCGGGTTCGGGATGTTGCGAGAAGTTGCGAGCCTATCAAATTGGCGGCTTCCCGGATGACGCCCGCGAGGACGTCGGGCGTGATGAAGTGGCGGAGCGAGGGCCTGCTGCTGCCGTTTGGACACGCGGCGCGGGGGTTCGACATGTTCAATCCGCAAGTTCCCCCGGTCCCTTCAAGCTCGACTCGGCTCGTTGGCACTAACCCGCGGGCTTGATGTAGAATATTCTTTCACGGGCCCAACTCGTTCCCCCCCGGAGCCACTGCGGAGCCGGTTGGAGAGTGGCCCATGGAGTTTCTTGACTTCCCCGGCTGCCTGGCACAGAATGATGTCTATGGCAAGTTGTTCTACTACCTGCGCGACATGTTGGTGAGGTTTCAAGAGGAGAACAAAAGATTTGCCGTGTCGCTGGGCATTACCGCAATGGACATGGATCACCTGCTTCACCGACGACCACAGTCCCTCTTGTATGACCGTATTCACGTGAGTTTGTTTGTCCTCGACGTCTGTCCGTCTCAGCAGACGTGCTGAGGCTCTCCAGATGGGAGAATTATGGGATTACAGCCCCGCGTGCAATTTGACGTTTGCGGCCGGCTGCCTGCAACACAAAGACCAGAACCCGTTCGCCACCATGCTTGCAATCTCTCGACTGTCAGTCACGGGGATCGACAAGGAGCTCGAAGACGATCTCTGCGAGGAAGGCTTCAAGACGTTTGAGCCGTCGGCCACCATTCTTGACGAGCACGCGCCGCCCATTACCGAAGAACAAGGCTTTGGCATGGAGACGGTCCTCCGACGGCGGATCGGTCTCTTGATGTGGCGCAACTGGGAGAAGTTTTCAGAGCGGTAAGAGGGCAACTCTGTCCGGCCCGTGTGTCGTCTGCCGAGCGCGGCTAACCCGCAGCGAACGGCGCAGCTTCATCAACAGTGCCAAGCTGTTTGCATTCCACCTCGCCATTGACGAAGAGACGGCAAACAACAGGAGCGTCTTCAAGACGGGGTTCATGGGCATGGAATACAAGGAGAAGAATACGGTAACCCGGAGGTGGCCCAACCGTCTGGTGCACAGCAAAGGGGACAAGCCCAGCCTCCGAGACTTTAACCGGCACGTCGGTTGGCTCGACAGCATGCCGCAGAGGTGGATGGAGTGGAGGCGCGTCGGCGATGTCAGCTCACACGAGTGGGAATTGTCGAGGGAGTGTATTTTGGACAGCTCCTGGCTGGACATGAGTGCGCTGATGCAGGCGACCATCGACATGGAGCGAGAGGACAGCAAGTTAAAGTCGGAGCAGGAACAGAAGGAGGCTGATGGCAAAGTAGCCTCGGACAAGCGGACTGAGCAGGTGACTCGGGACGAGGCCGGTGCCGGACACGAGTCCGAAAAGGCCGAAAAGCCGGCGCCGGCGGCGGCGGCGAAACCAAAGAAGCGGAAGAAGGCTAAAAAGAGGTAGCTGGGATGTTGGTTTGGTTTGACGGCATGTACGTGAGTAAGCTTTTTGGTAGCAGCGCTTGAGTTATTGCAACAGCGTGTCTCGGCGTGGGAGGTGTCAGCCTAGGATGCGTTTGCGCTTGATGTCGAGTAACTGGTTTTTGCCAAGACGGCGTCATTCCCACTCTCGGATGAGCTTTATCACGAGCCTCATGGCGCTTGATGTCAAAGGACTGTATTTATGCCGTGACGAGGCCATTCCCACTCTCGGATGAGCTTTGTCACGAGCCTCATGGCGCTTGATGTCAAAGGACTACTGTATTTATGCCGTGACGAGGCCATTCCTACTCTCGGATGGAGCCTCATGGCGCTGTTGCGTCGCCGCCGTTTGGAGCACATGGGCACAAAGTGGCCTACTCGTCTTGGCCGCCGTCCTTGTCGGGCAGCTTTTCGTACACGTCGTCTGTCACGCTTGTCAGGTACGTGTGTGCGGTGGCGAAACGAGGCCGTTGAGATGGAAACCCATGGTGCCCCTCGGCATGCTTGGATGGTAACGTTACTACGTTTCCAGAATGGCACGACCTGGAAAGCAGGCTCGGTACCAACTAGTCTTGGACGAAAAGCAGGAGTGGGACAGTGGGACAGACGGGACCCAGCTACTTGGATTCTTGGAACTTGTTGGACGGCAGTACAGACATTGAGAAGTACGGCCCAAGACGGCCATCACACCGGCACGCCGTGTACGTGGTCTGCCGTCACGCCTCGCGAGCACGATGCAGATACGACACCGGGGCCGGGCACTGCCGCCTCACGTCACGCATGTCTGTTGCACCTGCGGCACGGTATAATGATTGCATCAGCCGGCATGCCGTGGTCGAGGCTTCGGCGCAAAAGGACGACACGGCAAGGTCAACAAAGCTTGTTCAGTGCACACTATAGCCCTAAAGGAACGGCCTGCTATGCCTTGGGACTCCCACGATACCGCTCGCCTGTGGCTCGTCTGGGCCCTTGGAAAAAGCGACCGTCACCCAGGGGCCTCTGACATTACTGTACTCGACAGGATTACAAGGCAGATCAGGCGAGCCACGTCTCGAGCCCAACACTGCCGGGACTCTCCGGCACAGCCCGCGCTCTCCTCGGCAGACACCCGTGCTCCTGCTCCTGCTCCTCGCGCTGCGCCATCATCAAAGGTCCTGAGTCGAGACGTCCTGGGCCGGAAGCATCGGCCAGTCTCTCCCGCCGGCGTCGGGCAAGAGCGTGACGGTAATCTTGCCGAGGCTCTTGTTCAGCTCGTCAATGTTGCCGTACCAAGCCGGGTCGAGGCGGTAGATGCGCTTCAGCAGCTCCCGTACGGAGAAGCCATCCGGGGACTTGAACGTCCACCAGGCCAGGCTGACGGGGAGGACCTCGGTGATCTTGGAGTCGCGGATCTTGGTGTACTTTTGCAGGCCGCGGAAGAAGGTCTTCATGTCGTCGCGCGAGGCGGCGGCCACGAGCCAACGGTGCCAGTCGCCGGCGCCGTTGCCCTTGTCCGTCTGGATGAGGTAGGCGTAGTAGGGCCTGCTGTAGTGGCGGTAGTCTGCGTCTGCGTCGGACATGATGAGCGGGACTTGGTTGACGCGCGTCTTGTGGTGCTGCCGAAACGGGGGGTCAGGTCAAGGGGTCAAGGTTGCGAGGAAGCGGGCGTCCTTGCGGGCGAGACGAGACGGTCGTTTATATACCCACCGCTGTGGCCATGACGAGGGCGCCGGCCTCCTGTGATGAGCCGTGGACGCAGCGTCGTGCGGCGGGCAGAGGGAAACGGCCGTGGATCCTGCGTTTGTTGCGGATCAGTCTGTGCCGGGCGCGGATTAGGATTGCGTGTGGAACGTGGTCGATTATGATATAATGTAGTTTGATGGAGGTGCTGGAAGTTGTAATTCTTAGTCATTGAAGCCTATCTCGTACACTGTTCAGGGTACGTGTCTTACTTAACGTGGGTAGGTTTCGTTGAGAGCCGTTCCAAGCTTACAAGTACATGATTTATAACATTTAGGACATGTACAACAAAGCACAGCCGCTACATGTCCCTTCTGGCACTGTACATTTCCAGCTGCGAGAGACCCGGGGCACTGAAAAAGGCAGGGAACCTTGAGCAGGCTTGATCGATGGTTACGCGAGGAGCAAACCTGCTCGGATGCGCCGGAGGGCATCTGTCTGGATGCGGCCTCGCACTGCAGCATGCTACCTGCTTGAGGCTTTTGGCCTCGAACTCCAGTCTCAAGCAGAGCTTCGCGGTAAAGCTGCTCTTTAAGCTTTGAAACGTAAAGCCGCTCCGAGATGTACCATCTCCCTCACCTCCAGTCATCTGCAAGGCACTGCGCATGCTCACACCAACTCTGTCTGGTGCTTTAAAGTAAAGCCACGCTTACAACTTGCCACAAAGGCAGAGCTGCCCTCGATCTGCTGCCCTCTGCCCATATCCCCTCTGGCCGTCGACGACGTCGCTTATCAATCTGCCACGCCGTGGCATGGTTGGACCAGCGTACAGTGGTCGACGTGCGCCAGGGGCTTCGGAGCCTCGCGGTGACACTGGCACCAGCACCGTCTGAATGTTTCGAGGCTCCGGGCAGTCAGTCTCCTTGAGCCCGTGGCATATCCCATGACGTTGCGGGCTTACATGCATTCCGGCGCAAACTTTGTCGCCCGCCACCCGAAGTGTACGCTTTGAAATTCCGATTCATCATCCGGGCTCATGTCGTTGCTGCACGCCTCGACTGAATGGGATCCGGGGTTATATGCCAACTCTCTTCAAAGAAAGAGGGCAAGATGGCGTGTCCTCCCCCGGACGAGAGGTCCGTTTTCGGAGGGTGTAGAGCAGAGCAGAGAGAAGTTTAACTTGTGAGTTTGACGAGTGGCCTGGCATTACCTCACAGAGGGCGCCATCCCAGCGCCACACATGGGAAGTCAGCATGGACGGCATGTCTCATCACGTCGCTCCGGGGACAATTGCACACTGAGGGCTGCTCATCGAGCATCGCAAGAAACCTGACTTCTGTTGCTGGGCTCACGGACTGCGTTGGTGCGAGCAGCCCGTTGACGTGGGCGTGGGCCGGCCGTCTTGGCTGCTCCTTGTCCGGTGAGCAGGAGCAGTTGGTCGCGCGGTCCCCAAGCATCTAGTCTAGACGCGGTAGGACTCGTGGAATAAAACCTGTTTGCTTCTGTGCTCACCGCGCTCAGGGCTACGAGCTGCCCATCCCCATGCCCAAGCTTGCTTCCCTTTGGCAACAGTCCCGCGTTGCCCACGACGTCGTCATGGCCCTGAACGACGGCAACGGTAACATGCCAATACGGCCTTTTGAGGCGGATCAACTTGGGGGCCCGTAGCTACCGGGAAGAGGAAAGACACCAACCAGCGCAGCATCATAATCGAACAGGTCAAGGCATGCGTTCGACACACCCGCCTCGAAACAAGTAATTTGTCCGTCGCTCAACGCGCCCGCTCTCGTGCCCTGGACCGCCGCGGCCCGGACCGTTCCTGCGAGCCGACGAACAAGACTCTCATCTACGCCATCGGCTGGTGTTTGTGTATGTGTCTGGTGCGTGAATCAGGGAGGGTACGCCGGCGGGGGGGGGGGGCACCCGCTCCGACTCGGCGTCCTGCGAGCACGACACTTGGACGAGCCGGCAAAGACGTGCTTCACGAGAGCCACGAGCTGCAGCGTGCGACACGAGTCGGCCTCGCTCCTCAGCGAGCTGGGGGGCGGCTCGCTCATGTCCAGGGGGCCGTCGTCGGACCGCAGCACCGGGTCCATGACGGAACTCTCAAAAAAGGCCACGGACCTGAGGCGGTCGGAGCCGGCGTGTTTTGCGTCGGCAATGTTGGAGTTGGAGACGTCCACGTCGAGCGTAAAGGGAGGCGTGTGCCAGGACAGGGCGTCGTTCAAGCCCGGGATCTGCATGGGCATCAAGTCGTCCGACGAGACGGCGTGAGAGCTTGATGCCCCGGACAGAGAAGTGTCCTCGATGGACATGGTGTTGTCGGGCGTGAACCACGTGTCGAGCCGGCTGAGGGTGCTGCTCGGCCGGTCCAGACAGGTCGGACGGCTTGGCGCTTTTCCCGCCCTTTCTCCTGGTGGCTACGTGTCTGCAACCGCGAGGCACCGTCAAGACTCGAGAATCAAGATGACACGGAGGGGAGTCCGGAAGTCGGGACCAACCAGCCTAGGTAAGGAGCTGAGGCGAGGCCACCCACCATTCCTATTACAGGCATTTACCCGCCCCCGGCTAGCGCGCGGAACATGCCGGACCGGGGGGGTGTGTGATGATGCATTAAATACTCCAATGTCGACAAAAAGAGGGGGAAAACCACGGTTCCTGGCTTGTCAGAGCCGCCGTAGTCGTTCCCACAACGTCATCTCTTGACCTCCTGTAGCTGGCCACTTGTCGTGCTGGCCCGATTCGTCCTCTCTTTCAAACCAGACTCGATGTCTAGACTGATTCTCCGTCAGCCCGCCGTAAAAGCTGACATGAAAAATGCCAAGAAATCGCAGGTAATCGCCTCCAGAGCGCGGCAAGTTCCCTGCGAGCGGCGTCGTATCTGGCGGTATATGGACGGAAAGAGGTTGACAAGGCATGAAGAAACAGAAGTAAATGTTGCGTAACGCCAATATATCAGGCAAGCGTTTACCTAAAAGATACACCACTAGAGAAGGATTATACAATCTCAATTCAGTACAGTAGCTTATCGCCAAGAAATACAGTATCTCTTACGTAAAGCTACCATATCATCATGATGGACATGTTACAATTCAAGATAAAGAATATATACTTATGTAACTACTACGTAATAACACTAAGAGACGACAGTAAAAGATGAAAAGGTACCAAAGGTACAGCAGCAACTACCTGCAAAGAGGAGGTTTTTTTTATTCAGTATAAAAGCTCTATTTCTGGAACTGCATGTAAGGCGCTGCGCGCTGGACCGGTCACCCGGGCAGGAGAAGGAGAGGCTTCATCTACCAACGTGGCATGTACCAGCATTCGCATAAAATGCAAAGCATTCCCCGACTCATTCGAACCTTTAGCCGCTGTCCATCTGTGCATTATTCATCCTGCCCTACAACACTCTACGACTCGAGATGAAGTACATCGGCATTCTGCTCGCTGCCTCTGTGACGCTGGCCAATCTGGCAAAACGACCACTAAACAGCCACGAACTCGATGATTTCGCCGACAAGATATGCCTCTATCTCAGCGACGTTGACCCGGAGCAATGCGAGAGAAGAAGGAAGGACTGCGCTTCAAGCTATGCGCCTCAAGACGCGGGAGCGAAAAACTCCATGGTCGAGTGTACCATGTTCTTTTTCCCAGAATCAGCCTTCTGTTACATGGCAAGTATCTGTCGCGGTGCTCACCCAAGCTGTCTGTCCAGCATGACGATTAACCTGGCGACAGCCGCAAGATTACCTCGTGGGGATGTTGATGCGAGACGGCTATACGCACTTTTCGTGCGAGGAACCGACGGCAAGTGACAAGCTCGGAGTGGTTTCTTTACCGCTGCTACTGACACGCCGTCTAGGATGACTTGTACTGCGAGGCCTACAGTGGGAAAAGCATAGTCGGCGCGTTAGAGGGACCTGTTCACAAGCTAGACGAGTTTCATGAACGCTTCTCAGAGGTAAGCTGGTCCGTTCGCAAGGATAACAGCAAGCGTACAAGCTCACGCGACCTGCCGCGCTAGTTCTACTGTCAAGGGGGCAGCCAACGGGGTCCACCTGGGGTTGTGAGTGACAAGGCCCTGCCGCCTGCGTTGCAATTTTACTCACACTTGACCCTAGACGGATTTCAACTGCGTTAGAAAGCGACCGATGACGGACGGACGACTCGTACAAGGACTATTTCACTTGAGTGAGTGATGGCGGGGCTTGGAGCCGACAAGCTTGATTTACACACGAGGCTGGAAGACGCGGAAGAATGCTGGAATGCAAAGAGACGACGCTGGCTACCAACTGACTGGGTAAATTTCAAGTCTTGACGTGGCAGCCTTGACATGTACTTTTGTCTTCTGTAGATGAACACTGCAGATAAAAAAGTCCATCTGGTTTAAAGAGCACTGAGCCGTCCGAGGCGCCATTGGGAGCGGAAGCTCGCAAGCAAATTGTGTCCAAATTTCTCACGCTGTCTTGTAAAATATTCGGCTTCAACATCTCGTATCCACTTGAAGGGCTTTTTATACCAAAGAAAGTAGAGTAAAGGCTTTCAAGCTTTTGATCTATTAGAGCTACATGTGTCAATCTCTTATGTAGAGTTATATAGGTGTACATGTTGTGCAGTATGCGCCAGTATAGTCTCTACTATACAGCCCAGCCGAGGTGACTGCGGTCAGCCATGGAAACCGAACAATCTAGCACTACACAGGTTCGCCGCGCGCCATCTACTGCAACCATTGACAGGCGTAGCCTGGATCTTGACACCTGCAGCTACTTACTTGTATCACTGTGAATACTGCAAATCTACCCGTTTACGTTTTAGTCTCTGGTCGAGCACTGCCGCGCTGTGATTTTGCGCCTCGAAATCTCTATATTACAGTTGTGGACGCTATTCAGGCTGTGCATATTTTATATCCTTTTCTCATTAAATTATCCCATGCTAATGCAAAAGACGAAACGGCATTCCGTGGCATAGACCTGTTCGTGGTCACAGAGGCCTTTGAAATCACATCTTGAGCGGCAACCTAAACTGCAATCAAGACAACACTGACGAGTCGCCGGATTCAAGGTCACAGCGATGCCGGCGTGGTTTCTTTGAAACATGCGCTTAAGTGGAGGCTTTTTGAACAATCAACCCCCCTTGATCCAAGTCTTCATCCTTTCCCCCAGGGCCTGGTGTTTGACGGAGGACATGACCCATGATGGGACGTAGGCAACGTAACCGTCCGACGCCAGAGACTGGAATCTTTGCCATCGCCGACGCAATCTCAAACTGTACGACCTGGCGTCACGCCGCGGATACCTCGAAAGGAACGACAGGCCGCGGCCGGCAGCTCACTAATTCGCTGAGGCGCCATTGAACATACAGTAGTCAATGTTGACGTTGTTGTTGGTGCCTCCGTTGTTGAGCGCATAAGTGGGAAATTTATATTCGCGGCCACCGGCACCCAGGACAGCAAAGCTGAGCAGAAAGACCATGACCTGGGTGCCGCCGTCCAGCGCCGCAGAGAGCAGGTAGTTGTACTTGATGAAGGCGGCCGGGTGGAGGCGGCGGAGATACCATTGAGCAAAGATGCCGAGGCCAAAGTACATGAGCAGAGACGAGTTGACGCCCACATAGAGCAGCGCGCAGTTCCAGACGACTATGGACGTGTCCACGGCACGAAACACGGCACGCCTGGTAGACTTCCACGCCAGCCAGAACGGAACAGGCGCCAGGAATCCGAGCAGGTACGAGAGGGTGACCCATTGATAGCGGCTTCCCACCGAGAACATGTCCTTTGCCATGGACCACGCCACGGCGAGAGTGCTGTACGCCTGCACGTTCTGGCCGGACCAGACGTTGGTGCCGTTGGTGGACAGGAGCGCCGGCGCCTGGTTGTCCACGATGCTGACCATGATGACGTAGTCCATGACGGCGCCCACGACTGTGCCCAGCATTTGCGCCGTAAACGTCGCCCTGGGCGGCAGGTGGGAGAACTGGGCGAGCTTGAGGTCCCTCAGGAGCCACTGGCCCTGCTGGATGCCGTTGAAGCCAAAGACGGCAAAGTACATGTTTGCGAGCGGCTTCCGGGGCAGCAGGTAGCCGCCCAGCATCAGGATGACGGGCTGCTGGTCGAACTGGAACCCCGTCAGGCCCATTTGCGCGCCGAAAAAGAGGATGAAGAGGGCGGCGAACAGGTTGGCCACGATGAAGGCCCACCACGGCAGCGTCGAGCCGACCTTGTAGAGCGTGACGATGCCAATCACAAGGGAGAGCACGAGGACGAGCCCGTACCACCAGTCGGGCACCTCCGTGTAGCCGTTCTGCATCATCAGCCTGTAGTGCGGATCCGTCTCCCTGTCGCCAATCACTCGTCGTCGCCTCGCCGCTTCGCTCCCGGAGTCGTGTCCCGGCCGGGCCAGGTACGTCGACACGCTGAAGATGCTTCTCAGGCGAGACGGCCGGAGGAACGCCCAGCCGTCCTTGAGGTCGTCGTAGTTCCACAGCAGCAGGTGCACCATGGCAGCGGTGACGCCCACGTTGGTCGTGATGAGGCGGATCACGTACGATCCCGACAGGTAGGGAAGCCCCTGGTCGGCAGCCAGCGTGCCGTTGATGGTCCTGTCCGGGTTCAGAACGGCGCTGAGGTTGTACTGGACAAAGTTGGTCGCGTTTGACGAGCCGTGGTAGAGCAGCTGCGACAGAAAGGGAAAGTTGATGGACTCCCAGACGTTTCCGTAGTAGACGCCCATGAACAGGACAACGCAGAGCAAGTATCCCACCGCGCTGTTGACGAGCGTGTGCAACGGGTACCACAGCGGCGAGCTCAGGCCGGCAATGTAGTTCCAGTCGAAGCAGAGGCCGAGGAGTCCGAGACCCTCGTTGTTCTGCGCCCCCCCGAACAGGTTGGTGAAGAGGAGGCTGTCCCGGCGCGCGAGGCACGGGATCGCGATGCCCTGGAAGATGGGCGCAATCCACAGCGGAACAGCCTCCCAAAGAAAGGCGCCGCCGAAGATGGCCGTGAAGCAACGCAGTCGCTTGCGCGTCTCGCCGCGGTCCCGGTGCAGCGTTTCCAGGAGCGTGTTGACGGGGATGTTGACCGGCCACAGCATCTTGGCCGGCCGCACCAGGACCGGGCGAAGCAGGCCCGCGATTCCGTACGACAGGAACTGGGACGCGATGACGAGAAAGATGGCGGCCCCTTTGCCGGGGCTCGATCCGTAGTACAGGCGCTGGGCTGCGAGGATCTGCGTTGCCACCGCCGAGGTCGAGCCTGCCGATCCCATGATGACCACGAAGGTGTGCTCCTTGGAGTTGAAGTCGGCTGGGTTCAGGAAGCGACAAGCCCGAGCTGCGAAGCCGTCGCCGTCCAGCCGGGGGACTAGCTGGAATGGCAGAGCGAGGACGTAGCCGACGACGGTGAGAAACACCACGGACACTAATATGATTTGGGGCTTGAAGTAGAAGATTTCCTGCAGCACCGACGCAAAGACACACAGAACCAGGCCTGGACGTGAGTTGGGCCACGAGTTAGCGATACTCTGAGCCCGACCTCGTGAATATATCGAAACACTTGCCAATGAACACGGCACGAAAGGTCCACGGAGACTCGGCCGGGTCGTCGTCGACATGAAGCATGCGTAACCAGGTCCTTTGCGTTGTCGATGACCGCCACCTCACCAAAGTGGTTTTCCTTGCGGACGTCGTAGTCACCTCCCGCCTCATCCAGAGTGCTCGCAGCCTTGACATTTTCGGGGTCCGCGCTCTCTGTTCCTTGCCTGCCCCCATCATCAGGGCCAACTGTGTCCTTCTCCCGCCCAGGCTCAGTCGTCTGCTCGATACTGTCGCTCCGCCAGCCCCTTGGCTCTTGCGCGGACGGCGGGGTCTGTTTCGAGCGGCTGATCTCGGAGAGATTATCGCCGGTGCTGTCCATGGAATCGACGATTAAGGCTCTACGCGTGTTCAAGTTGGCAGGACAGGAGGCGCAAGACTACAGAGTCATCGAAAACGGCTCCAAAGATTCAAACATTGACTCCGAGAGGGGCATCATCCTCTGAGACATGGCGGACCGCGAGCGCGGCGCGGATCTGACATGCAAGGCGCCGCGGCTGATTCCGGGGTCGGCATGTCTTGACTTTGTTTCTGTCGTCTCTCTCCCCCCCCCGGCCTCGTTGACCTCTTCCTCTGCAGGGAAAAAAACCAGTGTCTCGCAGACAAACATCCGCCCCCAAACGTGGCGGACGGGCATGAACGTTGCTCCAATGGCAGCTGCAACTCGCCGTGAATTCCGCGCTTCTTGGCGTTTCGACGGCCCAAAAGCTGAAGATTGTGCATCCCAAAAATCCCCGTTTCCATGCTTCACAACCCGAGGATGCAAGGTAAGCCAGCACAGCATGGCATGGTGGTTGGCTGTCGCCACGAGACATGGACCAAGTAAGTTATAGATGCCGTGTAACCCCAAGATCCGGAGCGGAGGTGGCCATAGTCCATGCCATGTGCCCGTGAAGTAGGTAGTCCGGCCGAATACAATACTGTTTACCAAGGAGAATACAACAGGGACAACGGTAATCACTCCACAGGTGTCGAGCAGGAAATGGTTTTGACGACGCCAAACCTTGCCGTGGATGGATGCACGCGTTGGTTTCAAATAGTTATCAGAAAGCAAAATGTAGAATCATCAACTACGTGTCGTATTCGCATTGTAGCTCACCAATCTGCTTCCGAGCCCATTCGACGCCGCAGCCAGCGTCAACCGCTCCAATCCTGAGACGACGAGTGCAATCTTGACAATGAACCGACCCTAGGGCTGCGCTGACCAGCGCGCTGCTCTGCCCCTCAATGCTCATTAGGTTGAAAAGAGTGTTGCAGCTTATCTATGAAAAGCTACTATACTCGCTACCAGCTATAAACGAGAATACCGAAAACCCCACAAGTTAGTCTCGCCAAATGCGCCGTCATCTTCGGCAGGCGGCCCCAGCCGCGGCTAGAATTTGACGTTTTGTCCTTCGCCGAGACGGACAAGTTCTGTTTAGCCCCCGTGTATTTTGGGCACCGTTGCCGGCGGCCTGCCTCGTTTAGGCCTTACGACGCCGGGGTGGTTTGCAAATCAAATATGGCGTTCCGCCAGCCATCTTGGCGATACTCAAAGATGTTCTGCTCCGCGTCACGCGCCTCCTCCTCCCACACCTTGACCAGGCTGCCGGGCGCGTAGCGTCCGCGGAAGACGCCTTTCCCGGGTTCGACGCCGACCCGGGTGTAAACGTCGGGATCGGGTGACGGCATCAGACGCGCAGCCACAGCACGGACAAAGGTCCAAAGATCGCTGGGATTGCATACACGCGTCGCGCGAAGCCGCTCCCGCGCAAACACCAGCTCCCGGTTCAGGGTTCTCAGTCCCTGGTCCATCGCCGAGGATATCTGTGTCTCCAGTGTTTTCCGCAGAAGCGGCCGGAGAAATGGTTTGAGAAACCAGGCAAGACACGAAAACTTGGACTTGCGGAGAGAGTAGTCCAGGTGGTGGACCTTGACGCGCACGCCGCGCAGGGAAACGAGCTCGTCTAGCCGATCTCGGGCGATTTCCACGTCCAGAGTCACGTCTATGCCGCGCTCGTCGAGGCGGAAGCTGGCCAGGCCCTCGTCAACGAATCGAAGGAGGCCCGAATGCAACCGTAGCCAGTATCCGAGATCATCGGCTGCGATGGACATTCCGGCCAGTTTCGTGGTTACAAGGGAAGTCACCGAGGACTTGGTTCCAAATTGATATTTGGTGATGTCAACGTCGTTGCGGGTTGATAACTGCAGCTTGTACGGCAGAAATGAGCTCCGATTGACCGTCTCTCCCGGTTGCATGATCACATTCTCCATCAACAAGTCCATGGCCGGTGTCGAGACTTCCAGTCGTGGAATGGGAACGTACTGCACCGCCTGAACCAGTGACGGGATGAAGGTGTTGATACAATCTCCGACAAGATCCGAGTTGAGCACCTCGCCTGGCGGGAATAATATATGGATGAGGCGTAGCGAGGTCGACGTCATGTTTCTGATGTCCTCGTCCTCGGCCACGGATTCGAGAGCTTGCTGGACGCTTTTCAGGAGATTGCCAGCATCCTCGCCCAACGACGACCCGGACGTGAGCTTTTTCAGTCGCTCACGCAATTCGTCAAGTCTTTCGTCCGCGTTGTCGAAAAACTCGGGCTTGGAGAGCACTTCTTGAACCAGGTTGGCAAACTGATTCACAAACTCATCCAGGTTCCCATCCGTTCTATTGTGCTCTGCAAAGTCGGACAGCGATTTTCTGACCCTGTCCCAGCTTTCGGCGTCCCCAAACGAAGAAAGGAAGAGCCAAAAGTTGTGGAGTGCCTTCTCAACCTGGCTGTTGTCCTGCATGTCGCCTTGTAGCGTATCAACGGCCTCCGACCCCACCGACAAGTATATCGTGAGATATTTCTGCAGAAGCCTGGACAGTGTGGACACAGACTCGGAGTAGTCGGTCCTCTTGCGTAGATTCGTGACCGCGTTCCGAAGGCGGCGCATCAGTATGTCCTTGGCTTCCGCATTCATGTGCTCCGACACGCTTGTATAAGCTTCCTCGCCGACGCTGACGGCTTCTTTGTATGCGGTTTCACCGACGGTCTTTGCCTGGTTCTTGACATGCTCCGAAGATGCAGGCTCCTGCGCCTCCTGATCCGTCTTCTTGAGAGCCTGTATGTCGTCACCTGGATGGTCTAGCTTTTCGCCAACCTCCTTTGACGCGGCTCCCAGCGCCAGCGCCGTGTCTCGAAGCACTTGCCTTGCGATGGTGGCCACGTCGGCGACGAATACCCTAAAGTCGCGGTTCAACATGGCCAGGGACGCGACGGTGCGCAGGCTCTCCACCGTCGCAGAGGCATCCGCCCGCGCCTTGCTCTTGGACATGTTCTCCCTGACGCTCGCCACATGCACATCCAGCTTCGCCTTGGACAGGTACCAGATGAAATCCTGGAGCTGATCCTTTGAATTCTTCCGCTCGGCAAGGTCCATCAGCTGCTGCAGCCACAGACGTGCAGTCCGCACGAGCGCGCGGCCAGAGCTGCTGAGGGCGCCCTGCTCCGGCGGATTCAGGACTGCCGAGCTCAACAAGGCTCGGAGGTGAGTCATGACCTGCGCATTGGACGGCATGTACCCATTCGACATGGCTCGAAGCATCTGATATGTGTGGAGCTTCTCATGGAGCTGAGCTTGCCGCGCCGTGTCCTGATTGTATTGAGGCAGCAACGGCTGCCGCTCACCCTGGTCATCATCATCTGAGCCGCAGAATCCAAAGCAGGACGACATGATGAACGGCCTGCTTCTGAGCGTGTGTTTCTCGGCAGAGGGGAGCTTGTGAAGTTACCGGCAGTGGGACGCAATCACGGCCAGAAGAAATCTTGCCTCGACAGACCTGGTTTGAGCAAACAAACACGCAACCTTGATGCGTTAATAAAGCCATGTCGAGTTCAATCCTGTGCTGACGTCACGCATGTTGGATTTGACGCTTCGCTGACGTGGTGGAGCCATTGTTTACATCACTTCCAAAACGGGCTTAGTTTCAAATGACCACAAATTCCGCCTTTCCACATGGTGGTGGGGGATTCGGTGCGAGCTTGCGTTTTCCGTACGTGCCGGAAAAATCTCATTCAGCTCTTCTTTGTGTATTTACTCAGCAGGTGAGCCATATCTTGGCATAAATCCGACCGACCACGCGGCTTCGACGCGGCGGTTTCCGGCGATCACTCATGGCGGTCCGCACCACAGAGCAAAGGGAGGCCGTGCAACGTTTACAGGAGGAGCTGAATGCCCGAAACGAGTATCAATATTAAACAGATGGGTAGCTAGCCAAGGCGTCACGACGAATCAAGAGGCTCCTGGATGGAGGAGTTTCCGGCCTCGGACTGCGGAGGAATAGCGTCCTGCGTGCAGGGCTGGCTTGTCAATTGTCGTTGATAACGTTCCAGACAGCCTGTGAATGTTTCCATCCGAGTGTCTTTACATGTCAGGGTCGGTGGCGTCTCGAAGTGGTCACGCCATGTTCACGCTTGGCTTTCTTTTTCTGGATCCGCCTACGCCGTGGGCTCGTCAACACGGCATGCAATGGCCTTGGTTGGCCAGCAAAGCGGCGTGGGACAAAAACAGCTCCGAGCTGCCCATGACGGGTTGTGGCTCCCAGACTCTCGATATAGGCCTGCATCGTTGAAGCAAAGCCTGCCTCTGCGAGAGCCTCGCCGCGAGATTCTAGCAGAAGGTGGCTAAAGGGCAACCTCCTGGACTGGCTCCAAGTACAGGTTGCGGACAAAAGCCCCGGAGAGAGGTCGCGCATCCAGGAGATAGCGGCCAAGGCCACGTGTAAGCAGAGCGAAGATGGCTCCGAACACGAAGCGTTTGCGATGCAACCTCGCAGAGGGGGTGTACGCCAGTAAGTCAAGTCAGCAGGGACGACTTGAAGGGGGAGGAGGGCAGCTGTGGTGATTTGTTTTTATTTTCCGCCGTTTATTTTATTTTATTTCTGAGGGGCAAATACATGGCAAGGAAGTGCGACGCAAAAGATCTGCCCTGCATGGGTTTAGAACTTTGCCGACAACGCGTAAGGCGCGCGTTGGCCCAGCATCTCAGTGACATGGCCGACGACTTGGGTGTTGGCATTTGCTAAATGGGCTGTGAAGCTGGTCTCCCTCTATCGAAAGCTTGGCTTTCAAGAAATTGACCGATGCGTTGAACGTGGCTGCAGGAATAAGTGGGAAAGTACAGATGCTGTCGCCTTCATGGCTTATGGCGCAAAGAACCAGTACAATGGCGGAGAGTGATACACAACACGTGGTAGCGCCATTGGTGGTCAAAGATGAGAGTGTCGGGCTTCGAACTACTATTTGAGCTAGTCTCGACCTTCACGTATGGACGATATGCGCCATCTCGCAGCAAGAGGCAGCTAATCCTCCTCCAATTCGGGGTAGTGCCTCCAGATACCGTTGCCGTACTGGCAACGGCGACTGCTGGCAAGGTATTCCTTGATGTTGGGTCGTTCCTTGACAGCCTCGAAGAGCTCAAATACACGGTCGTATTTGCCAGAATCCCTCATATTCTTCATGGTCTTGGGAAAGGCGTATTCCGTTCCGTGAATGCCCTGCCAGCTTGTCAGTCTCTACTGCTAAACCTCTGTGTGTGGGTGATGTGAAAGCAAACCTGGAAAAGCACCAAGTCGGCATATGTCAATTTTCCGCCGTATAACCAAGGGCCATCCCCGCTCGCCTTTCCCTCGAGCACGCGCTCGAGATAGGCTAGGAACTTGGGGAGTCGCTCCTCAATGAACGACTTGGCTCGCCTCTTGGCTTCGGGCTTCTGGTCCTCGTAGTAGTCCTTGGCGGCTACAGGGTGGTGTGTGTCGTGGACCTCATTGCAGAAGCAATCCAAGATGGTCAAGACTAACTGGTTGATGTGGTAGATGCCATTGCCCTCTTTTGGAGCCAGGCCAAGCTGGGGGCCGAGATAAAGGAGAATGTTTGGTGTTTGGAAGAGTCTCAAGTCGCCATGTTTGAGGGCTGGACAAGTACACGTTGGTGGGTTGATCTCATCGCCTTTGTTGTCAGGAGACACGAGGTCGATGACGGTCTGAACAGCATCATTGGCCGACTTGGCCGTGTCATTATAGGGAACCCCAGCCTCCTCAAACAAGAGGCGGACAAATTCGCCGCGACCGGGGATGCCGGGCCAGTAGATGAGCTCATAGGGAGCTCCGTTGGCAGTCTTGACACGCTTGGTATCGGGTTCAGTCATTGTATGTCGTTTGGGGGTCGGCTGATTTCCGCGTGAGTAGGCCAGGCCACCGAGGGCTCTGACGGACAAGTGACGGGCACGGGTCAAACTTGAAGAAACAGGGCCGGTTCAAGAGGCGCATGGCACGGCGGTGAAGTGCGGGGAATCGAAGGCGGAGAAAGCGAGGCGTCTGTGTTAATAAGGACAGCGTCCATCCATTCGATCAGGAGATGGCTGCAGGACGGCCCGCCGGGTGGGATGTCCTGGATATTGAGTTTGACGGTTCACCATATCGACCCGTGGGCCGTCCCATCCACTCTCGGAGAGAAGTCGTCCCAAAATACCTCGAATTCGTGTGGTTGTTGACGAGTCAAGTCGGGCAAAGTAACTTGGTAGCCATGGCCAATTTTTTCGGTCTTGTGTGTAATTCACATTGCTGCAGTGCGCAAAGTTCGAAGCTCTGACCTCTCCAACCAGGCAAGCTACTCTGCGAATCCATTAGTTACCAGGTGCGTGATGCGTTTCGAGGGCTAGGGCTTCGCATTGTGGCATTCGTTAATGTGGGCGCCCTGATGCAATTTCTGCTTGGGCGTCACTGTCGAATCGTTCCAAGTCTGATTAGTTTCGCGTGCAGCCAACCAAACTGTTTTCACATACGTACACTACAGTAAATGAGGCTTTAACGGCTGCCAAAGTCGTTACCTTGCATGGAAGCTCGCAGCGTTGTCAGATGCACATGATGTACGTAATAGTTACGCGGGTGGAAAGTTGCACGTGGGAATGAAACAGGGTGGGCCCTTGGCGTCTCCAACATCGACACGATATATCGACCAATACCAGCGAGCTGGTATCAATGGGGGGCTGGCGCAACGGTAGCGCGTCGGATTCCAGTTAATCCACAGAGTGAGCGTCCCGAAGGTTACCGGTTCAAATCCGGTGTCCCTCATCCTTCTTTTTTCCTTCGTCGGCCTTTCAACGCCCATTTCACATTGCTTTGAGTGCCAATTGTAGCAATAGTTGACGGGCAGAGGCAATTTATTACGTCTAGGTAGAATGGTAACAACGGCGACATGCCGACGGAGGATTAGATTGATGGATGGACCCTCTGCCATAGAGGCTTTATTTCCCACTTGAAACCACAGCGCCTTTTTTGATTATTTTTTCCCACACATGTAAATTACTCGGTAACTAAGTCGTTGTCCAAAATATCGGCAGCTGCGACCAAGGCCCAAACAAGTAATGTGTCAGGAAACGCATTTTGATCAATGGCCTCGACTCGCCAACTCCCGACAAGTACGCTTCCATCGCGCCCGCAGCCCGTCAAACGGTCCCTGCAAGACTGGCGGGCTCGAACAGCAGTTGACCGCCCGTCACCGACGTGTCATGCAGGTCAAGACGTTGCTCGGGCCAGAATTATGTATATTTCGAGTTCAAAGATGGACTGTCCAGTCTGGTGATGTCTTCATCCTAAACGAGTGGGCTTACAACATTGAAAAAACAGCGGCCAACTGCACACATTTCTTGTTCGTAAAGAATGACAACACGTCCGGCACGCGTCTCCGGCAGATGACACACACATAGCTACCTCTCCCGGCTCGACCTGGACCGATGATCTGGCGTAGAAGCAGCCCGTTTCGAGCTCGACATCAAGGGGTGATTCATGACATTACTTTCCGCCAACCCGGCACTCATCCTTGCAGTACACACAGCCATTCCTCAAGTAAGTGCAGTCGGAACGTCGCAAGCAAGCCTTGCAAAAGACACCTTGATTAGAACACCTTGCCCGGTTTCAGCAGAAGCCAAATGCCGCGGTACTTACAACCGGTGGAGGACAGTAGTGCTGAGGCGAGTCTACGACCTCCTCAGCCAAGCACAGGCTGGCAACCATGGTGACGAGGACGGCGACAGCTCGCATTTTGGGAATTATTCGTCGTTGGCGACCGTGTACAGATTGAGCAGGAAGATGTGGTTTGAGCCAGGCAATGCGGGCTCGGTGGAAGAGTTCACGCCTTATTTGTACTTGTCGAACACACCGAGGAGACTAGGCTCGGAGATGTTGGATACCATCCCCCACGGCGGTAGGCAGCTTGTCATAATTGTTCGAATATGACAGGGAACGATTCGCGTCGCTTCGAAGTGACGCTTGACAGCAAAGAGTGGCTGCATGAATTAGTAGAATAATGACTGCTGACGGACATGCGAATGGCCGCTCGTAGAAAGCGCACCAGCGAGTCAGTGACGTTGTCTGACGACACGGCGAGCAAGGCTCGTATAGAGAGGGTCGACGGATCGACTCCCAAAGCTGCCTGGTGCGCCCGCGGCAAAGTCACGCCAGCCTGTCGTGTTCTCTTAGCTCGAGCCTGATGCCGTGGGAATAAAATCATAACATTGAGCGCAGGCCGACTGGCATCGCCAGCTCGACTCTGGGCAATGTTAACCGCCAAATTACGCTCACGTGCCGCTGGACCGCTCTGCCGGACACCTGAGGCCGTCCACAACTCGTCTCACCTCATCATGCATCATGCTCTCCACGTACGGAGTTACCCCGCCCGGGAATCCCCCACACAACCGTGACATGACTCTCCGTCACACTACATGATGGTCATCATGCCCGACTTAGCGACGGATGACAAGCACTGCCTCCCTCCGTACACGCTCTACGCGCCGCACTCGCCCCCGCGAGTCAGGCCCGACTTCCGTCGTCCTCCGGGCAACAATGGTGGCCGGCTCCGGCTCCGACGCGGCCTTCGTCGCAGCCGAGGCATCAAGTTCCTTGTCGCGGCATGCTTGTCGCTCCTGGTCCTCGCTCAGTGGAGGCAGATCTGGCGCTCCAGCCGCCGTTCCGTCAAGCTCAAGCTCTCCGCCCAAAAGTTGCAGGAGAATCTGGCCACGTGCAAGAAGCTCCAGCAGAGGCCTCGGGACCCCATTGGCCTGGGTCGTGACAAGAACGCCCGATTCGTCGACGGCGGCAGGCCTACGCTCATCAAGAACGCCACTATTTGGATTGGCGAACCCGTCGAGGGCACCGGCAACGAGGATGCTCGGGCAGGCAAGGGCTGGCAGTGGATCAAGGCCGATGTCTACCTGGAGCATGGCCTCGTCAACAAGGTCGAGCCGCATATTCCCCTGAGCCGGCTGCCCAAGGACACTCATCTTTACAACGCAGCGGGCCGACTGCTCACCAGTGGCATCATTGACATGCACAGTCATGCCGGCGTCGCCTCCTTGCCTAACCTGAGGGGCAACTCCGACGACAACGAGTCCTCCAGCCCCGTCACTCCCTGGGCCCGTGCCATAGACGCACTCTACGTCCTTGACCCCCAGATTGAGGTGATCAAGTCCGGGGGCGTGACTACTTCGCTCATCCTGCCCGGATCGAGCAATAACATCGCTGGCGAGGCTTACCTGATCAAGCATGCCGTTGGCGGCAAAGCGGGCCGCCGCGAAATCAGTGCCGCAGATGTGCTGGCCGACCCCGACCGTCACTGGCGGTACATGAAGATGGCGTGCGGAGAGAATCCCAAGAGTTCATCCTCTTCCAGTGGTCGCATGGCAAGCCGACTGGGCGAGAGCTTCGAGTTCCGTCGCGCATTTGAGACGGCGCGAAACCTGGTCCAGAAGCAGGATGACTGGTGCGACAAGGCCCAGGCTGTCGGCGTTGACAACATGCACGACTATCTCCCGGAAGACCTCGCTTGGGAGTCTCTGGCTGCTGCCATGCGCGGGCAGGTTCATGTCAACACGCATTGCTACACTGTGCCTGATTTGGAAGCCATGGTCGACCATACCAATGAATTCAAGTTTGCTGTGCGGACCTTTCACCATGCTCACCAGGCTTTTCTTGTTCCCGAGGCAAGTGCATGATTCTGCTTTTGTTGTTCTTTCTCCGTCACCGTCTGGTCGGAGGCAATAGGTGCTTTGCCCCAACTCTGCCTGCTGCAGCCTGGGAACGGTAGCCTTGACCGACTTGAAGCCGGGCAACTACCAACTCCCTACGACGGCATACCAGCTAAAAGGGGGAAAAGAGAAGGGTACTAATTGCCTGACCAGATCCTAAAGCGCACCTGGGGTGGCCGACCACCTGCTTCGGCTCTCTTCGCCGATAACATGTACTACAAGGTGGAGGCATACGTCGGCTCCGAGTCTGCCGGCAAGATCTTGTACGAGCATGGACTGACACCCGTGTATGTGAGCGACCATCCCATCCTAAACGCCCAGCACGTCCTTTTCGAAGCGGCCAAGGCCTACCATTACGGCCTGCCCTATCATGCTGCCCTCGCCAGTGTCACGACAGCCCCGGCCGAAGAACTGGGCATGGGCCAGCGCCTAGGCAAGGTCAAGCCTGGATTCGACGCCGATGTTGTAGTCTGGGACAGCGACCCCCTCAGCGTCGGAGCCACGCCCGTGCAAGTCTGGATTGATGGCACCGCCCAGTTCACGGCCCCCGTGTACCTCGAGAAGCCGATCCAGGGCCCCATTGGTCCGAGCGCCACTCTCGCCGACATTGTGCCCGAGCCGACTAGGATCGCCGATGCCCTCTTTCAAGGCGTCACCAAAGTCCTCCTCTCCGGCGATGACGCGCACAGCATCGACGGCGAGCCACACAACGTCGTCGTGACCAAGGGACACATCACCTGCATTGGATCCTGCGAGTCAGAATTCGAAGTCGCCATCGCTGCTGGCGTCAAGGTCGTCCGACTCAACAACGGCTACCTCACCCACTCCTTCACCGGCGTAGGCGGCACCATTGGCCTCAACGCCATCGATGCCGAAGACTCGACAGACAATGGCGACAATAAAGAAACGTTCACCCGCGCCGTCGACGGTCTCCAGCTGGACAACAAGAAACTTCGCGTCGGCGCAAGATTCGGCGTGACTCGTGCCATCTCGGCACCCAAGTTCAACGGTCTCAAAACACACCACGGCACGAGTGTCGGCTTCGAAACTACTGCGCTCACAAGCCTCGAAAAAGGCGCCGTGTTCGCGGAAGACGCCGCCGTCCACTACACCCTGGACGTCAACGCCCGGATGGCCGCCGACAAGAGCTACAGCGGGGCCTTTGGCAGCTTGCGCAAGAAGCTCCTCGGCGCGGCCAAGGCGGACAAGGAGCCCGACGCATACTCGGAGGAGGCGTACCTGAAAAGGGTCGTTTCTGGAGACCTTGTTCTCGCGCTGACCATCAACTCTGCCGACGGGATCGCCGCCGCCCTCCGCATCAAATCAGAGGTCGAGGGGCTGCTCAAATCCAGAATCCGCATGGCCATCATTGGCGGCGCTGAGTCGTATCTCGTGGCGACAGAGCTGGCGGCCGCGTCCGTGGGCGTCATCCTCCAGCCCTTGCAGCCCCTGCCCCTGACGTGGGATCAGAGGCGCGCCCTCCCCGGCGCGCCGCTTACCAACTGCACTGCGGCGGATTGGCTCGTGACGGCCGGTGTGATGGTCGCCGTGGGCTTGCCGGAAGACTGGTACGTCCGTGATCTGGGTTTCGAAGCGGGCACCGCGTATCGAAACGGCAATGGGAGATTCACCGAGAAGTCGGCATTGGACCTGGTGAGCCGAAACATTTACAAGATTCTGGGCCTCGAGGTGGACGAGGACGAGGACAGGGGGCACTTTGTGATTAGCGAGGGCAGTCCATTGGAGATTGGGACGAGAATCCGAGCGGTGGCAGCTGGCAACGGCAGACTTTCTGTGTTTGCGTAGCCGCAGGAGACGCTTCGACGTCGAGCATGTCGGCATCAAGCTTTGTTGGCTGGGGTAGGGATTTTTCCCTTTCTTTTTGCCCCCCCCTTGGCCCTCCTTTGCCCCCCTTGTTGTCGGGACAGACAAGCTCGACGTGCTGACAAATACATGAGCGGATATACAATTGCACCATGTGGGCCACCCTGGGCGGCGCATCGCCAAAATGCCACCACACGGCCCAATGGTTGCTCACGCATTCACTGTTCGTCCATGCTGATGCTGCGGCATGCCGTCGTTGCGAATTGAGTTTGCGCCACAGCGTCAGAGGCTAGTACCGAAACAGAACACCTTGTTACGACTGATTGATAACTCGGGAAGACGGGTTGGCCACTTGCGGGACGCATACATAACAACCTCGACGACGGCCCCGGTGACAAAAAGCTTTGGCAACCCTCTTCGTCTTCGTCTTCGTCTTCGTCTTCGTCTGGCTCGAGTCAACGTGCACATCATCTACCGAAAGCGACTGATCACGGCTGCTAAAATGCCCGTTGCGCCCGTCATTGCGCTCTCGCACGGAGGAGGTAAGACGGCACACCCGCCGCCCCCAGAAGCACGAGAGTAAGACCCGACGCAGACTGAAAGAAACAAAAAGGCCCCCTCCCCGTCCTCGGCGACGAGGACCACGAGTCCATCATCTACTCCCTCCGCAACCGCATCCCCAAGATCCTCGGCCTGGGCACCCCGTCGGGCCCGCGAGCCATCGTCCTCGTCACGGCGCACTGGTCCACCGACGTGCCGACCGTTTCCTCGTCCGCCCACCACGACCTTTACTACGACTACTACGGCTTCCCGGCCGAGTCCTACTCCCTCAAGTACCCAGCCTCGGGCGATGCAGAGGTTGCCCGCGAGATCAAGTCCCTCCTCGACGCCGAGGGTCTAGCCGGCAAGCTGGACCCCAAGCGCGGCTGGGACCACGGCGTCTTCATCCCCATGCTGCTCATCAACCCGGCCGCCGACGTCCCCATCGTCCAGGTGTCCGTCCTGGAGTCGGAAGACCCCGAGCGCCACCTGCGCATGGGCGCCGCCCTCGCCCGCCTCCGCGAGAAGAACATTGCCATTATCGGCTCGGGCTTCGCCTCGCTGCACAACCTCATGGAGATGCGGAACCTGACGACCCGCGGCCCGGGGTTCGCGCGCGAGTTCAAGGCCCTCTCGGACGAGTGGAACGACGCCCTGACGGGCGCGGCGACCAAGGAGGGCAGGGACGAGCGCTGGAGCGGGCTCAAGGCGTGGCGGACGATGCCGCATGTCGACAGGATGCACCCCCCGCGGGCGGGCGAGCACTTCATGCCGCTGCTGGTGTGTGCCGGCGCGGCCGGGGACGGCGAGAAGGCCCGTCTGTACAAGGACGCGTTTATGGGCGTCGACATCTTCACGTACTACTGGGGCGCCGAAGAGGTGGACTGATTGTCGTGCGTGCGAGCGTCGGCCGCACTCTGTCGGACACGACTGGCTCCCATGTCGAGTGGTGAGAGCAGCCGCAAGCGCGTAATTGGATGCGGAATGACGCGGGACGCAGTCGGCCGCTCCATCCACACTCGTCTCGTCCTGTGTCGGCCGTGATTACAATCGCACGACCCCTTGTCAGTCATGCAAAATCTGCCGCGGGGATCAAAAGAAACAAACGAGAGACTGGCAAAAGACGAATCGTACGGGGGGGGCGGGAATCCCATTGCCCGCAGGCGAATCCGCACGTACTTGCCGCAGAAGCGCCGGCTCGCGAGACACGTCAAGTCATCTGGCCACCAGAGCAGCGAGTAGAAGCAGGGGGGTGCACGGGTGGACTGGAAAAGAAATTCAAAACGTCTATGACAGCTGTAGCTTGTAATTATCTATGTGCGAGTGCGCAAAACGCTTCTAAATCGTGCTTGAATGTACATGAGCGTATATATTTCTACCAGGAATCCATTTTTTTAGCAGCCCATTAGGCTCTGTGCAATTGCAATTTAATGACTCGGGCGGCTCGGCCGTGTCCCTCCTACGACAAAAAAAAAAAACATGGCGTCTGATGGCTGAAGCAGCAGCGTTGTGCGCCAAGATCGAGAGACAGGGGCAGGGGTACGCGGAGGCTAAACATGTTGTTTTTCCCGCTGGCTAAAGATTTCGCGCACGCTGTAGGTGCTCGAGGCGATGGAGCGCCAGCCGGCGCGTGACAGATTCTCCTTGCTGCACAGCGAGTTCCACGACTCGGGCGTCAGGCGGGACGACCAGGTCAAGGGCAGCGAGGTTGGCGTGCTGGAACCCGTCGCGACCATCCGCGTGCGGTGCGACCTGCTGCGGTACTTGCCGATCCACAGCATCTGCTCGTGCTCGCGCAGGTAGCGCTCTGACGAGAAGTTGTTGAGCACGTTCTGGCGGCCGCGCATGCCCAGAGCGCGACGCTGCTCCGTCTTGGCGTAGATGCGCTCCGAGATGCGCTTGACCTGCTCCGGCGTCGGCATCGGGTATCCCAGCACGGGCACCTCGGCGCCGGGCGGGTCGTCGGCGTACTCGGCCCACCGGCCGAGGAGCCCCATGACGCTGATCTGCGCCCGGGCGAGCGACTCGGAGTCGTTGGGCGGGACGACCTCGCTGAAGCGGTCGCCCGTCTCGCGGTCCGTCACCACGCAGTACGAGGCCCCCACGTCGGTGCACACCACGGGCACCCCCGTCAGCGCGGCCTCGCCCATGGCCAGCGGCAGGCCCTCCGAGATGGACGAGTTGAGGAACAGCCAGGCGTCTTGGAGAACCACTGACGGGTTGCCCAGGCCCTTGAGGATGCAGTAGTCCTGGAGGTTCTTGGACGCGATGAGCTCCTGACACTCCGTGGCAATGGATGCCGCCCGCTCCTGGTCGCCGTACACGTGGAGGCGATAGTCCCTGATGCCCCATTTGTTGACGATGATGTCAGTCGCCATGATGGCGTTCTTGATGTCCTTTGCGTACTGGACGTGCGACAACATGACCACCGTGGGCTGGTCCGTCTTGATGGTTTTGATGGGCTCGAATTTCTCCATGTTGCAGATGCCGTTGACGACCGGGTCGATCTTGCGCTCAAACGTCCGGCGGTGCTCGACAACACCCTCGGCGGTGCCGAGCTCCACCTCCCATCCGGGGTTAAAGTAGTCACAGCAGGGCAGCACGACATCGGCGTGGTGCTCAAGCAGAACGCAGCTGAGGTGTGTGAGGGAGATGAGCGAGCTGTTGACAAACGGCGCGTCGTACGAAACGGCCGAGCTCATAAAGGTGCTAAACTCCCTGAAACTGATGCAGTGGTCCCAGATGTGCAAGGTGCAGTTGCGCTTGGCCTTGCAGACGATGCCGTACGTGGCCCCCGTGAAGTGGTGCGACGCTTGAAAGACGTCGGGAATCTCCTCGGGGACAGGCAAGGAAAAGATGAAAAGGTAGCGGCACCACAGGTCCAGCGCCGAATCGAGCTGCTTGAGGCTGGGCTTCTCAAAGTCCCACCACTGGGAAATGTTGAAGGCGCCCTCCAGGGTCTCCGTCAACCACAGCTCGCGCCACTTCTCCTTGACAACAGGGTGCTGCCACACGTCGTTCCAATTACGCGTCTTCTCGAAATAGGTGTTGAGATCCACCAAGGCCCTGGTGGCCTCCTCGATGTGCTGGCGGTTCAGGTCAACCGTGCGCGAGCATTTGACCAGGCTGCTGAGGATGGGCAAGAAGTTCCGTGTTATGTCTGCAGTGCGCGTCATCTGTGATCGCTGCACCACGGCTGAGTCCAGTTTCCCCTCCAAGACCCCATGTGTCGGGTTTAGGAAATCCAATCCCCAGAGCGGCAGAATTGTCAGCGACTGGACGTTTCGCTCAATTTGGAACCGCGGAACGCCGTAATCATTGGCCGACTCGGCGACGACGTGCCATTTGATTGTTTTGAGGTCGTTGACCATGTCCCTTCGACAGGCAGACACACCGCCCGGATCATTCGGCCATGTCGAGGTATCCATGGCGAGAACATGGAGCTCCTCTGGAGTATCGTGGAGCTGCGACTCCAATTTGCGTGTGTTGATCCGAGCATCGCCACCGGGACCAAAGCTATACAGATCAGCAATCTTGTAGGCAATGTGCACCCATGAACTGATGCTCGGGTCAAGATCAACACGGGCCATGATGCTATCGGCCTGGGCGTCAAGGTACTTCTTGGCACCCTCCAGGCGGCCAAAGTCACGCATCCTCCAGTATGGGCGCATGATGTAGTCAGAGCGGAGAAGCTTCTCGTCGAGCCATCGGGCACTGATGGCGTCCACTTCGCGGCCGTCTTTCCACGCCTTCCAGAGCTGGGTACGCGCCACCGAGGTGGGAATCGGGTACCTCTTGACGTTGAATCCAAGAAGTCGGGACAGGGGGTTCGTCTTGATGGAGGAGAAGGAGAGCAGCGGGTTTTCACTCTGGAAGCTGCACTTCTCGGGCTTCTGTAGGACATGGAACCAATCTTCCTTAATCATCGGTGGGGCCACTATAGGATTGCCGTTGAGAGTGACCGACACCTCGGGGTGGGATTTGTGTTCAAACCCCCAAGAGGCGTGATATACATTTTCACCGTGGATAAACGTAGCCTCCGTGACGGTGGAGAATGGGATCCAGTGCTCAAGAAGCTTCTGAGGGTTGCGGGGAGGCATGCTCCAAAGCACCTTGATTGTTATGTGAGGGAAGGTATACTCGGCCCAGAGCAACTCATCCTCGTGCTTGGCATTCTTGCGATACCAGAACTTCCATGTAACGCGGTTGACACCCCTCATGGCGGAGCCAGACGTGATGTATCCCCGACGGTCATATTCGACAACCTCGCCCGTGCGATCGCCCGATAGGCACCGACGTTGAAGAGGTAGTCTGGATTCGCCGTCCCGGTACTCATAGTGGTACGTGCTTGCAACCACCCCTTTGTTGTAGACCTCCCTTTGTTGTAGGACCAGCTTGTCCGTGTATGTGTTGACAGCCACCAGCTTCTGAACGTCGCTGGGCTCTTCATCGTGGCGACCGTTGTATTGAGACACCCTCAAGCTTCCGTCGGCTCCAACAGTCCAGAACCAGGTAGAAGGACCACTCAAGGTTTCGGTGATGACCTTGCGCCTTTCCAGGACAGTGGTCATCCCTTTGATGTGTTTCTGGATCCTGGCCACGGGCTCCCGACCGTGGAATAAAACCAATGGAACTAGGACATTCTGCAAGAATTTACAATATGACCAGATAGCGTTGAGAAAAAAGACCAGTGGCCAGCGGAGCGAGCCGGGCTTGCTCTGAATCACAAAATCCAGCTCTCTCTGGTACTCTGGGTCGGCTGTCAAGGAGAGGACTAAAAACTTTATGCACAGGTTGACCTTCTGCAGGATGCGTGATGAGACGGGCTTGATGAGGGATGGGAGCCTTGTGTTGGAGAGCTCGCCACCAGACGAGACGATAATATCGTGCCCTTCGCTGCCAGCGTGACAACTCTCCGAGTAACCCTCGGCCTCGAGATTGTGGGCGTAGTTGAGGATGGCGTGGGTGAGAGCCACGCCCAGTTTGCAACGAGCGATGTGCCAGTCGATATTTCCAGGAGAGCCGCGCGAGGACGTTCTCTGCTGCAACCAGACTTCCTCATCATTCGACAAGGGTTCAGACGAGCCATCACAACGCCGAAGTAGGAAGCGCCGAATATGCTTGGGAAGCAGGTCCCACTCACGTTCCACGTCCACGCCGAGAAGAACATAGCGAAGCAGCGTCTGGTTGCCCTCACGCATTACCCGAGTTCGCTCCGCGGGCGACGCCTCGAGCTGTCGCTTGACGCCTATGGGAAGGGATATCTCAACATGGTGAAAATGATCAACAACCAGCAACTCGGCAAGGATGGAGTCATGGTACGATAGGCCAAGAAGATGCTGCGCCGTGGCCCTGATAATTGCTTCCGAGATGACCTTCCAGTGACGATAAATTTTCGCCGTACCTTCATCGTGGACATAGTCAGAGTCTAGAATGACAAAAATGTGCAGCACTTGGCCAAGATGACGACTAACGGACCGGATGTCAATGTCCGACGGGGAGAGATGATGGGAGGACACGAGCTCGACGACAATCTTGCCAGACTTCCAATTTTCCACAGCCGCTTGGAGCAGCTCGCCCGCTGCTGGGAAGGCGGCCCTGAGGATTTCAGGAGCTCGGAGCATCCTGTGCGGAGATAAAAGATCAATAACCCTTTGGCCAGGATGTTCAGCTGGATCGAGAAAGTACCGCTCGTCCTCTGGCAGATTGCGACTTGACTCGAATAATTTGCAAACGCTGCTCTGGGACAACTCCGGGAAGGGCTCCAGGGCACTGACAGAGTAGGTAACGTTCGGTGACTCCACGTCGTGCTTTTCAACCGACTTCTCAGACATTAGCCCAGACTTCAAGAAAGTTGGCCAGCCTAGGTTGGTATAAAAGAAGGACCAAAGACAGGACGCCCACGTAGCAACACCCAGACATATGAGGCCGCTGTACCCAAAGCCAGGGCCCGTCTTGTGCAGTACAAGGCCGGTGGGAAGACCAACAAAGGCGCCAACAGCGAGGGCAGCGGCGCTCCTAGTTCCACAGAAGATCTTGTTAAACTGATACCAGAGCAGACCAGAGTAGGCGACGATGTATCCCAGGAACGTAATGGTGTTGTCGCGCGAGGATTGGAACACCCACATAAGAGCCATAAAAACGGCAGCACCCCAGATGTGCAGGAAGAAGAACTTGCAAAGAGACCTCCAGTAGAGACTGCGTCTGGCTTGAGCCTCTTCAATGTTGATCTCTCGAAGGGACTCCAGTGAGGAAATGGGTTTCTTGGATTTTTCGTTGGCAGCTGTCCACAGAGGCTGAGATACGATGTCGAGAGAAACGGCGCCGACGAGGTAGTAGCACAGGCCAAAGCCAATGCCTAGTCGAAATTCCTCGCTGTTGGCAGCAGAAAGGCCGACCAAGCCGCCGCCAGTGAGAAGAGCAACCCATTTATCCAAGAGGGCCACGACGAAATAGAGAAGACCAGACCAGATGTCGCGACCAGTAGCTCGCCAGTGCAGGAAGGCACTGTGTAGCTTGAGTCCTTTCTGCATGTTGGTCAAATTCTCCATGCCGGCTTTCAGAGTCAGGTTCCAGGTGGTGCTGTAGGGCAATGGCAAGGGAGTTCTCCTATGCCTGCAATACCACCGCATGAGGAACATGGTAGACTGGTAGCCTTCAGCCAATTTCCTGACGAGTAGGTCCGGGGAGGCCCTGGAGAGGTAGAAGCGGTTCGACTCTTTGAGGACAGCGGCGTGGATCGCGGCGCGCGCCAGGGGCATCACGTCTTTGTCATCCAGACTGGCGAGATTCGCGGCGGTAGCATTCGTCCCCCTGCGATACCAGCCGATTACTTCGGCGTCGGTCACAAAGGGAATGTTCAAATACCAAGAGCTCCATTGTGAAATAATGTTCCGGGCACCTAGCAGGAGAGCGATCAAGAAGCAGCTGAGAACCGGGAGGTAGACAACGATGTCGCGCCCCGCGAACATGCTAACAACGGGTGAGATGAACATGATGGGCATACAATAGAAGATGACGGTTCGACCTGACAGGAAGCTTGACCCAGGGAGCTGGTAGATGGACAGGGCATTCAGGACCAGCAGATATGTGGACAGCATCACAAAGTAGTACAGAAAGATGAGTGCAGCCTCTAGTCTCTGGACAAACGTGATGACAATGAAGCCGCCGATGGCTGCGACAATTGTGGTGGCGAAGCCGGCGACACATCGGGTGAGCACGAACATGTTCATTGCAGGAAAGGTGTTTGCGTAGAAGTAATAGCTTCCACCTGAGCAGATCCAAGCCCCAAATGAACCGCTCATCAGCAGAGCTAGCATGAGGGCCGTTGTTGCCATAGTCTTCTGCTCCGAAGACATATAGGTGCTTAGGTATAAGCCACGTCCAATGGTGGTGAGCAGCATAACGTCGATAAGCGCAGGCACGGCGAATATGGCAAAGAAAGTGATTTGGTATGCTAAAGCCACCTTTTCCTTGCCGACGTTGGGATCAAGATCAACCTGCATGGAAGCGTACGTTGTCGGGAGCTCTGTAAACATCTCGTCGCGCAACGGCGGCTGATACTTCATATAGTATTCGCGGTATCGGCTGGCAATGATGCGACCGATGGCGCGTGGAGTGGCATCGAAGAAGGAGTCGCAGCGCGAGCCTAGAGCGAAATTCTCGGCGAAGCAACCCGCCTGATCGGCACCGTGGTTGGGGTATACATTGCGATCCAGGACCTCAAGGTAGACTTCGTCAAGCGCAAGCTTGCGAAATGCACAGAAGACGGCGAGAGCAAAGATGTCGACACCAGCATCGACCGGCCCGCTTTGCACGAGTTCCTGGATGCCACGGCTCAGCTCCTCAAGAGCCGAGGTTTCCCTTTGTATCAGAACAGAGTACAGACGATTCTCAACTTCCGCAAAGAGGCTGACGGCCTCGGCACGATCGGGGGTACAGCAGCCTTTCCCAGCGAGCCATGACAGACGAGACTCAACCAGGTTTTCGGCAGAGATGGCGCCGCTCAGGTAGTCAACAGAGCCAAGAGCGCGCTGCTGGGTCAGAGACGGTTTGTCGAGCAGCTGATAGTCGAGGCAGTCACGGATCTTGGCCAGGAACTCTGAGCTGACTGTAGAGGAGTGTAGTTGTCGAGTAAGCAGGAGGGCCTCGGCTGGCGAGAGACGCTCGAGGTCGTTTACGATGCGAGCACCCAGCTGCCACGCCTCGTCTAGTCGACCTGTCCTACGCGCCAAGGTCTGTTCAGCCAGGAGACACTCGGCGCATGTAAGTTGACGACTGGATAGAAATGTATGCAGAATCGTTGCTGTGCGGTCTTTGGCCTTGTTGGACAGATGAAGAGTAATGCAATCCGAGGGTTCGAGGGTGTACAAACCCCAGTACTGCGTCCCGGAGTCGGTCTGGAAGCCGGAGTGCAGGCCCGAGAAGATCTTGATGCGTGCATCTTGCTCATTGTCGGGGGCACATGTACGGAGCAGATGGACGAGATCGTGGACTGCATTGAGCGTCTTTGGGCTGAGGTCGGGGTCGTTGCACAGTGTCTCAATTTGGCTGCACACGGTACCGAGTTCGTCAGGCCCAAGCCTCGTCAACAGGTCAAGATCGGCGAGGCCACTCTGGTTCACGCGAATCTGTGCAAAGTCGGCAAAACCAGCCTTGTGGCCGAGTTGAAAGCAGCCGAGCCCTACGGAGTCGAGATCAAGACCAAGGTCGAGGTCCACGTCGAGGTCGACGCTGCGGTCCCGGGGCTCAACTGACAGGGCACTTGTCTTGGCCGAGGAAGGGTTGAGGAAGGGATCGCGTCGGGCCGAGGGAACCGGCGTGCCCTGCGGCCGAGGCACCGGGACCTGATGGGCGTCGACTATCGGCGGGAGAAGACGAAGGCGTGACGAGAGGCCTGGAAGAAAGGCGGATATGGAGTCACAGATGGCATCCCGACTAGCTGAGGAGGTGATGGCGATCTGAGCCTGTCGGTCAGCAGGCGGGGCCCGACCAGGCGGCTCGGCCTAGGGTTAGGTCTAGGGTTATAACCCTCACTCACCTTGTCGTTGGCACGCCAAGTGTCGTGGGCGCTCATGTTGGCCTCATTCTTCAACCACATGAGGGCTCCCAGAGGCTTGGCCGTCATGGACCGGGTGCGCGCAGACTCGGCATTGAATAGCGCATCGGCGTGCCCTACCCAGCACAGCGCGCTGTTGTACGTGCACCAGTTGTAGGCGCGCACGACAACGGCGAACTGCATTTCCTTGTCGTTGTCGACCGTCTCCCACATGACGAGCGCAGGACCATGGGCCACTCGCTGTGCGGCGACTGCGCGCATCACAGTGCGCATCGCCGCCATCTGGAAGAAGTTCTGCCGGTCACCATCTCGCCGGATCGTGCCGTTGCGGTAGACGATGCCCTTGATGTGCTCCATGTCAATCGCGCGGGCCTCCTCCTCGGCCAGATATTCTGGGCACGACAGCTCGAGCCACACATCGAGCCCGAGCTTTCTGATGTAGCTGGACAGCTCATTCATGACTGCTGTCTGGAAATGCTCGCGGAAGCCGGCGAGCAGCACGCCGCGGTACCCGACGAGCAGATGCCGTTCCAACGCCTCCGTGACCACGTTCAACTTTTCGATGGTATTCTCTGCTTTGCCGCCCGAGTGACAGTGCTTGGTCAGCACATCCACATTGATACGACCAAGCACATGCTTGGAAATGGGCTGGCATGTCTTCAATGCGTCTGTGACGCCGTCCTGAAAAGGATCGAGAACGAGTATGTCCCATTGAGAGAGGAGACGATGCTGGGCCGCGGTCGGGGGGTTGGCTAGGCTTCCAAGGAAGACGCCAAAGGAGTTGAGCTCTTCCTTGGCTATCTTTTGTGAAGTGTCTCTCGTCTGGGGACTTGCCGATTTTCGCCGTAAGCTCGCAAAGTGACGAGCTACTTGACGCGGGAGTGAGGATTTCGGACGTCTTGTCTGGATGAATCAACGTTATCATATGAGTTCAGCTTCCGTAAGCAGCAGCCATGCCTAGGCTTCATACCTGACAGCGCCTAATGAATGATCGACAGGCTCCGTGTAATATATATGACGCTCCCAGAACAATACTGAGGAGTAGGAAACCCGCGAGAAGCTATAGATATCGGGCCCCCCTGGCGTCAGTATCAATGCTGCTCAGTGTCGGCCATGCACCCAAGTTAACGAGATGTTCTTACTAGGTCCCACCAAGAGTCGATCATCAAGTGCCAACCAACGGCCGACAACCCAAGATGGCTAATCGCCATTGTGCGTTTGCGAGGGGCTTGCGGAAAATCAATCAAACAAAGGGGTAAAGACAGGCGGAGGGAGTGAGTACGAAGGCGGTCTCATGCCATGTTCAAGGCGGAGTCTTGGATATAATTTTGTATACAGGTAGCACCAGGCACGCGGGCACGCAGGAACAAGCGAGTGGTATAACAGAAAAGTCCTCGGCATCCAGTTGTATTGAAAGAAAAGCTGAAAACGAGGAATCTTTATGTCGGCACCGTGGTCACAAATGAGAATACTCTACGGAGTGAACGAGGGCCAGTACTCCACCAGCACAGACTTGCAAGCCCTTCGCGTTAGCTTTTCCAGTGCCCTGAAGCAACGGATCCCGTGTACGAGATGCCATGTCCCGCTTGTCACTTTATGGCGTTGGACTAACGCCCCTGCCATTTCATCTCTCAGCTCCGTCGGTGGCCAGACTAACAATAGGACCATGGAGTACGCAGTAGTGCCGTAATCAAGGACAAGTGTGCATGGGCAGGCAAAAGCTAGTACTCCGTATCTGGATGGTGCAGAATGCAACACGTCTGTCCAGGACTCCAGGCAGGCATGTCGGTGGCGTCGAGGCGAGAGAAGACAAGACGTACGTGCGCGGCTGAATATACGGAGTACAATGGCATATGAATGTTCAGCCCTACTGCTCACCGACTTGCAGGCCTCCCCCTCCCCTGATAGGAGAAGACGTGATAATCCCAGTCAACCATGACAAATTAGACCATGTGCTCGTTCAACCCAGGCTGACACGGTAGTCATAACTTATCATCTCGTGCTTGTCTTGACTCCTGGGATCCCAAGCGGGTGCGTATGAGGCTCTTTTCGTCCACCCCAGGCCGTCAGTGATGCCTTATTACTGCACGGAAGGGTGCTTTGTTCCCTCGTGGGTCGTAGGCGCAAACTTGAGCAGACACTTGGGGCGCAAAATTTGGTGGTCGTCAATTTGCAAGGGGGCCGCACGAAGCATATCGGACGCCGACAGCAAGGGCTATCCCGGCAATTTGCGAATCTTCCACAAGCTCGTCCGTATGCGCGACGGGGCATGGGTCACGGAACCTACTCGTAACCGCCTGATTGACGGTTCGTCGGCGACTCTGGCTCCAGGGATCCGAGACGATACCTGGATTTCGGGCCAACACAGAAAGGGATCGACGAGGCCTTTGCGCTATCGATGTGCCCGGTTACGCCATGGTTGATGGATGGGCTCGGAGTGTAGAATTTCGCCTCTGAAATTGTCTCTTGTCTTTTTTTTTTTTCCCTTTACTCCGCGGTCGGTGGTTGAATGCAATTTGCCCACGAAGAAGGAAAGCATAAGCCCAACGTCTCTGCCACTGTGTGCTCGCCACGGCCCATGAGGCTAAGTACTGAGTACTTACCTAGGTAAGTACCTAGGTACCTACCTGGTTTGAAAATGGTCCATCTGACGTGCCAATCACCAATCACCAATCACCTCTCTCAACTCCGAAACCTTGGCCAAGCAGGCAAAGTTTACCATGTATAAGAGCGAGCAAAGCAGCATCCTTGGATTTACCTCGAAACCTTTTTTTCATGCCGGGTTGTCAAAGAAAAAATTAAAAAATTCTAATCCAGCCGAGATCGCACCTGATTGGCCTTGATGAATCTCGAACGGCATCTCCCCCGGCCCTGGCACCGCACCAAGTGGTTCTGAGCGACAAGCGCGGCCGTTGCCGTCGCCGTCGTGGTTGTCATCGTCGTCGTCCCTTTGGCCGTTCTCCTCCCACGCAGGAACCCGCGCTACCGTCCGGGCACCAACGTCATCGTCCCTCTGTACATCTACCCCCTTGTCGACTCGTCCTGGTCTCCGCTGTACGACGCGTGAGTGTGCAAATCCCAGCAGCGTCCGCGGCTGGCAATCATGGTGACAGACAGAATGGCAGCGTTCATCGTCGACCCGACGTCAACTTCACCGTCATTGTGAATCCCAACAGCGGCCCGGGGGAGACGCCCTACCCGGACGCCCGGTACGACGCGGCCATACGGCGGCTCAACTCGTACCCAAACGTAGAAACCGTGGGCTACGTTCGGACGGGCTATGCCACGCGCAAGCTGGGCGACGTCACTCGCGACGTGAGCGTCTACTCGGGGTGGTCTAGCAACGCCAGCTCGCTCGCCATGCACGGCATCTTCTTTGACGAATCTCCGCACCAGTACTCTGCCGACGCCGTCGACTTTATGCGCGCCGCCGACAGCTTCGTCCGGCAGACGCCGGGACTGCAGGGCCGCAGGATGGTGAGTCGAGTCCGCAAGATGCGGGCATCAACATGCCGCCCGCTTTAGTCCTTTCCTCTGGCCTCTGGCGAGCCGACCAGTTAACCAGTTACGCTACTCTGGCGTGTTTTCAGGTCATCCACAACCCTGGCGTCATCCCAGACGCCCGCTTCAACAGCAGCGACGTGGGCGTGACCGTCGTCTTCGAGGAGACATTTGCCAGGTGGCAGGACCAGAACACGCGCCTGGCCGCGCTGCCCAAGACCAGGGCCGCGTACAGCATCATGATCAGTGCGGCGCCGGCAATGACCAATGGCACCATGAGCGAGTTTGTCAGCACGCTGTCGGACTTGGCAAAGTACATCTTCGTGACCAGCCTCGGCGAGGACATGTACAAGTCGTTCGCCGGCGACTGGCTCGACTTTGTCGGCCAGGTGCCGCCCACCTGAGCACTCGACGATGCTGCGCACAAATCATCAGCGCTAGCTGGCTGCGCCATGGCCCACGGGATGCCGAGATGCGGATACCGACGCTGATGCTGCCGGCAGAATGGCCATGGGCAAACGTGACTGGTCGGACCTGCGGTTGTCATAATACAAAGAGCCTCTCGCAGACGCATCAACCAGACTCGACTACGGAGTGGTCGGTAGGCTTGGCGCGAGCTGAACGGGGGTGCTGGCCACTGGCGTACGGGAGGACGGAGCACCCTGAACCGAAGCGGATAGAACAGAGGAATCATCAGTCGATAGATCAAGACAAGTTGAAAGATTTACTTTTTTACCCTTTTCTCCGAAACGTCATAGCGTTGCGGCCTCCGGGATGTGGCAAGTGGGGGCCAGGGGGTTGGGCAGGGGCCCCTGGTCAATTGCTCGGGGCGCTCACCATTTTTGCTTGGGGCGCTCAATACCCCACCACAACCCACTTTTTATGCGGCAAGCCCTGCTGCCATGCCCTATAGTATATTCTTAGTATAGATATATAGCAGCTTTACTTAGTACTAAAAAAACTTTATTAAAAATTAATACATTTTTAATAATACTATAGCTATATTAATAGGCAGCAGCTTTTTCCTTTAATAATATTATAATGCTTAATAAAGGCTCTTTTAACCTCTTAAATCTGCCCTTAAATTTATGGCTCTTACTAAGCTACAGCAGCTTTAATAACTTCTATAAAGCTGTATAAGAGTTTAGCTAGTAAAAAAGTTATGCCTTTAGTAAGAGCTTTATAAGGCTAAAGACTCTATAAACAGCATTTAATAATTGCAGGCAGGCTGGCTTAATTGTAATTACAGCGGCCGTTAAAGAGGGCCTTAAGGCGCTGCTAAGAAATTTATATAAATTACTCCGTACATAAGCACCTTTTTAATTAATTGAGGGCAGCCCATATATTTGTAACCAAGAATGTACTGTATGGCAGCAGGGCCGCTAGACCAAAAATAGGGCGTTGTGGGGTATTGAGCGCCCCGACCAAAAATGGTGAGCGCCCCGAGCAAATTGACGGGCAGGGGGCGGTTCTTTTCTTTTCCATTCCGTTTCTTCCTTCCTTTTTCATTTTGCGTGCGTGGCGGCGCCTGGCTGCTCGGGCGTGGCGTTGAGACAAGAGCCGAGACAAGTCCAGCTGCATGCACCTGGCAGCTTGGACGTGCGCGCCGTGGCATCCGCATCATCCATCCATCCATCATCCATCATCCATCATCAATCACATCCATCATTCGACAACGCCGCCGCCGCGCTCACTGCCGCCACGAAATCGAGCCAGCTGGGCCCGAAGCTCTCGTAAAAGTCTTCGGGCAGGTCCGTGGCAAAGACGTACTGGCCTCGCCTGCACAGCTCGCGCACCGCTCCCCCCAGCTTGTCCGGCGGAATGCCCGAGATCTGATAGATACACCGCTCGTGCTCGGGCGACAGGTCCCTCAGGCGCTCCTGCAGCTCCGTCTTCAGGTAGCGCTCGTACGGCTCTTCGCAGATGCACACCAGGTCAGGGCTCCCAAAGGACGCGAGGTCGCCCTCGGGGGGCGTGCCTGGGTTGTGAACGACCTGACGCCTGATTAGAAGGAAACGACGAGAATATGGACCCGCCAATCCAATATAAGATGGGAACCGAACCGAACCCATGCATCATGGTCCATGGATGGCCCTTACCGTACGCGTCCCGGCCAGCCCGGGGTTGGTCTTGATGAAGTGCCCCAGCCGCTCCAGATACTGCGCCCTGCCGGCCGAGTAGTGGTTGGGCGTCTCGTCGACGTAGATGCCTTGGACATGGAGCCCGGGGATGTGCTGGTGCCGGCTCCAGCTCGCGTACCTCTCGATTTCGGCGCACGCCTCGGCCAGCGCCTTCTCGCAGTAGTGAATGCGCACGTAGCCCACCGTGTGGACGTTGGCAAAGGCATTCAGCCTGGGCACCTCGCGGACGTAGTCGTTGCCCGGCAACGGATCCGACCCGGGGCCGCTGTTTGGGTTGACCACAACTAGGAAATTCACCTCGGGGTAGGCGGCAATCCTGCGCAGCATCGTCGTCATTCTTTAGTCCTCTGGTCTGGAGTCTCGACGCTGCGGTCCTGGGAATCGGAATCGACCCATGAGTCATGACCTACGCATCATACAGCGGTTTCCACGTGGCTTCGCTGAGTGGATAGTAGTAGAGTGGCATCACCACCCATGGTTTTTTGGCCATGGTTGACGCGAGTGCCGGGCAAGGCAATTCGGCAATGTCGAGAGGAAAATCCCAACGTCGAGCAGGGGTGTTTGCGGGATGGCACTAACTAATAAGACACAGGCTGAAAACTCCCGTATTTATAGCATCACGCTAGCAAACACGTACAGTGAACTCCTGAACCGCGTGGCTCTCGACGCTGGCACCTCTGGGGGCCAATAATTCCTCACAAGTGGGTACGAAGGCTTGCAGCTCGCAACCTGCCTTATCAACGGTTTGCGAGTCTGACATGGAGGGCCACTAAAGACGCATATGCGGAAAAGCGATGATGCATATACCATTAGTCTGGAATTTAGTGTGGCTTGCGTCTGGTCAACTTCACAGGCTTGTTGGTGCCCGCCTTGTTGTGTGTGTGTGTGTGTGTGTGTGTGTGTGTGTGTGTGTGTGGTTTACAGTTGAATGTGCGTTGTTTGAAGCTATTAGCGCCGCCGTGCCGGCGGCTTGTATAAGTAAATTAAAGTTGACTAGTCGTTTCTTTGCCCAGCACGAGTCGAATAACTGCCGCAAGATTGAACCGTCATAAATCTCTTGCTTGCGGTTAGGTTGCAATAGCGTTGATGGCCTCTTCTGTAGTTGTATGAAATGCTTCAAGTTTGCAGGAAAATACGGAAGGGCAGAAGTTGAAGAGTTTAAAAGAGGTTTGCTGTGCAGCGCCGTGCGTCGTCGTGATGTCGTTGAACGGGTTGAAAAGGTTAAATTCAAGCAGCTTGTGAGTGGTGGTTGTTTTTTTTTTTTTTCGTTGGGCGTTTTTAGGCAGCAGCCGTGCGGCAGTAGGAGCGGTGTGGCTGAAAAAAAACCCACTAGTACCTTTACTGCAACAAACATACGTAACAGGACTTTCCCTGATTTGGATCAGCTCCATCGTCTATGCAAAAAGTATCGGACTTTCCGTATCGTGTGCCTGTGAAATGGCCCTGGCATCGACTCCCAGAGCCATGCCATGCCGGCAGCGAATAACAGAACCCTGAGCTGGTTGTCAAGCTCACCAGACAAGAAGACAACTTCAGCTCCAAACGCCACCGGTAGGTGCCCCGGCCCCCGCTGACACTGACGACGCCTCTGGCACCCGAGTCCTGACTCCTGACTCCTGACTCTTGATGGCATCACACACTCGTCCAGCTCATGCTTGACTTGTCCGTGGGCCATGGCTCTGCACGCAGGCCGTGGCGCTCTACAAACATTTGAGCGGCTGAGTGGTGAATGTGAGGCGCTCCCGTCCCAAAATATAATCCCTGGATACTCAGGCCGCGTGTGCCCCTGATATTCGGAGCAGCCTCGAATCCTGACGAGCAGTTACGCGCCACAACTGGGCACGCACCGAATCCTGGGAGCGACAGTGTCCACAGAGTGCTTCAGCACATACACGCGCTTATCTATGGCCTCATGGCAGCAGGCACTCCGCGTCGCTGATACCGAGTACGTGCGCAGGGAGCACTGAGCACTTGGGCTTCGCTTCGTATCTCAAGTCTCGAGTCTCGAGTGTCAACCCCTTGCCAATATTTCGCCGCCCTAGCAGGCACGAAGTCGAGCTGCGGCCCGCCATGGTCCACGGAGCCATGCGCCGAGACGGCGACTGCGAGCGTTTGCCTTGCCCAAGAGATTGCGGGAGTGCCTGTGACTGTTTCCACCGGGCTTGGTCCTGACTCCTCACCGTATGTATCCTCAACTCGCCATGGATCCCATCACCAGTGAGCGCGGAGAGGCTTCCCGGGGATCAAATGCGCAAGACTCGGTCCCGGGACAAGCTTGTAGTAGCTACGACCACGCCACGTTGTCGTTCTTATTATACAGCCGGTCATGCTGCCAGACGGGCTGCAGGATCGGATCTGCATCGTCTTTGCTGCCGGCTGTGTCGTACTTTGTCTTGTTTGATTCCTTTTCACTTTGCATAGTAATGAGCCGGCAGTGCGACGTCTCGGTACTCTTCCGGTTGCCTGCTTTCTCTGCCTCCTCCTCCACGCTCTTGCCGTCGGCCGCATGTTCATTGCTTTGCTCCCATGGACCTGGAAGATTCGTGCGAACTCTCCCCCGGGACCTTGTCTCGGCAGTCAGCAGATAGCACACCGACCGTCGCAACGTGGACCACAGAGCCTGACGACTCGGTCCCCGATGTGACTGCCGACGACGGCTCTGCAGTCTCGTCGGCGTCCCTGTCCGCTCGGCGCGAGCAGTACGTCTTGGTGACGGGGGGGCTGGGCTTCATCGGGAGCCACACGGCCGTGGAGCTCCTCAAGTCCGGCTTCAACGTCATCATCGTGGACGACTTGAGCAACAGCTTCCGCAGCGTCCTCGACGGCATCCTGGAGATAGGGCGGCGCTACTACTGCGAAGCCAGCGGTCCCCGTGGACACGGCACCTGTCCCATGGTCGAGATGCACCAGATAAGCTACCGCGACCTGCCGGCCATGCGCTCCATCCTCGAACTTCACTCCTTTCCCAGCCCGACGGGAGAGATTGTGCGCTCCAACATCGTCGGCGTCGTCCACCTGGCGGCGTACAAGGCCGTGGAGGAGAGTGTCCGCCACCCCCTGCGATACTACCAGAACAACGTCAACGGCCTCGTCGACCTCATGGCGCTGCTCGACGAGTTCGGCGTCAAGACCTTCATCTTCTCCTCCTCCGCCGCCGTCTACGGCTCGCTGTCGCACCGGGCCCGCCCCCTCCGCGAGGAGAACTGCATCCACCCGTGCGAGATGGCGCGGGAGCCGGCCGGCGCGGAGCAGCCGCCGCCGCCGCCGCCGCAGTCGTCGTGCGCCGTCATCGCCAACCCCTACGGGCGCACCAAGCTCTTCGCCGAGGCCATCCTGTCCGACCTGGTGGCGTCGGACCCGTCGTGGAACGTCGTCGTCCTGCGCTACTTCAACCCCGTCGGGTGCGACGACTCGGGCCTCCTCGCCGACAACCCGCGCGGCACGCCGTCCAGCCTGGTCCCCGTCGTCACGCAGGTCATGACGGGACAGCGGCCCCGTGTCCAAGTCTACGGCGGCGACTGGGACACCGCCGACGGCACCGCCGTCCGCGACTTCATCCACGTCAGCGACCTTGCGCGCGGCCACACCGCCGCCCTGCTTGCCTGCCGCGACGGCCGCGTCGCCGGCAGCTACCGCACCTACAACCTCGGAACCGGCGCCGGCCACTCCGTTCTCGACGTCGTCCGGGCCATGGAGGCCGTGTCTGGCCGGCCCATTCCGCGCGCCGTCGTTGCCCGCCGCCCGGGGGACGTTGCGAGCTCCGTTGCCGCCGTGGACCGCGCGCGCCGCGAGCTGTGCTGGGAGACGAAGAGGACGCTGCTTGACGCCTGCCAAAGCGTCTGTGGTCGCCTGAAGCTGCTCCGGGCCGGCAGTGCGGCGTAACGTCGCGCCGTCGAAAGGGTGTACGAAACGCAGCATAGTAACTGGCGTTGCATGGATTCGCGTGGACGGCATATAGACAGATGGTGGTTTTTGTACTTGGTAATATTTTGGCATGAATACCGTGCTTGTCTTCGATGAAGTGGTCTAGGGTGAGCGCAACTTGGGCTCGCAGCTTTGGCAAGCTGATGCCCGCTGTTTTTGGGAGAGTCTAGTCTCGAAAAAGTACTTCTACTTATTCTAGTTATAATTCGTTGTTCTTGGTGCGTTTTATGTATTCCAAGTGGTCTGTTTGCGTGTTTCAACATCTGGACGCACCATTTATTACATTACAAGACGTCAACGTTGGTGCAAGTCGTTGCCGTAGATGCCGTCTGTAGTGCTTAGCTAAAAGCAGCAACTGGACAGAAAGGGCGCCATAGGCGAGGTTGTAAAGATCTTTGTGTACTTGAATAGTTAATATTTCGGGCACAAATACAAGTGCGAGAGGTTTCGATCAAACTACTCTAGGGTGGGCGCAGCTTGGTTGGCAGCTTCTTGGAGCAAGCTGCTGCCAGGTGCTCTTTTTTTTTAGAGAGAGAATCTAGTCTGGAACAAGTACTTCTAATAGTACTCTAGCTATGATTTCTTATCCTTGGCATAGTTTTATATTTTGGGTATCCTAAGCAGCCTGTTTGCTGGACACGTGTGTATAGTGTGGTATATGCAAGTGCGTTGCTGCAGACGTGCCCTTGTGCCCAGCCATAAGCGATTAGACAGAAAGCTGGTTACAAGGTGGCCGAGAATAACAGCAAAATCCGGCAATCGGGACACCTGCAGTGAGTGTAGCGGAATCGCGTGACGAGCTCTGGTTTCTGTGTGTTCCCCAGCAGATGTGCAGTCACGTGATGAGCTTGACGTGATTCGACTCAACGAGCCTCGCAGGCTTGCAACTCAGTCCATCACCTTCTTGGCCAGAAACCGTCTGTCATAGATAGCTGAAGACATCTTAACAGGGTACTGTGTTCGCACATCTTTCCTCTTCCGCTAGGCAGTTTACACACATCCCGGTGCCTCCATGGGTCGCAGTTGCGGGCCAAGTCCTCGTTCAGCTAGCATCTGGTAAGCGCACCGAGAGTGTTTGAGATCCGGAACTGAGTCGAGGATCAGAGCATGGCAGGTATGCTAGCATCGGGTGATGCCCACCGCACCTGTTGACGTGTTTTCAAAAGCCTGCAAGGCGGCTTCGTCGCAGTAGTATCCCTTCAAGCCTATGCTGACCCAACGTCCGCCGCTCATACGCAGCGAATGCATAATCCTGCTGTATTATATCAAATCCTCTTCATCCTGTAATTGATTGGGCTCGTCAGTAATACGCCTCCATCACCGCGGCGAGACGGAATCATCGCCGCTCTGCAGTGTCTGCACCAGTAAGGTGCGGTCTGGAGTCAACGTACATCACACCACTGATGCTTTGTTCGAGCAGGTCATATCGCCAATACTATCGGACTTGGGGGTCAACCCCTGGTCCCTGGCCCAACGGATATCCCAGTTCAACGTCAGGCAGCCCGAGGCACAGCCGCCAATGCCTGTTATACACGTCTGCCGCTCAGTGACAAAGACATGACTGCTCATTTTTGTGCGACGCTCCAACTTGGGTTGAGCAGACTCTGGTGTCTCGGGGATGGTTGTCAGCACCGGAATCTGTTTCTTGCAGATGGCCATAATCGGTCAGCCGTCGCTGTGTAAGCGACGAAGCAGTCCCCTCGGGATAAATCATCACCAGGACAGAATCCCACTCCAGCAGTGGACAACAAATACCACGTTGTTATAGCTTATTGAAACGGCCACGAAAGCTTATGTCAAGACCGTCAACAGCGACCAAGTTGAAGCAAGATGCATATCCCAATGCGTGTATACCATGACAACCACCGGCCCAAGTTGCACATGCAACTCTTTTGATGCCGGCATAAGTGTTACATGAGCAGCATCGACAATTCGTTTGCCCGCTCTCCGTATACGTCACAACTCCAGGTTGCTGCGGCTGTCCATTGCCGTGACCGAAGACGCCATCTGTCCCCTGGTTGAAACGAGAACAGATCAGATTGCAGCTGAGCCCGAAAGCATGCGCAAAGACACACGTCATGCCTCCGTCCTCCACACGTGCCAGCCAGCCTGCTCCATTACGCGTCTCCTTTCATATTTACCCGCTGACAGACCACCTGGTGTCGTCTAATATCTTAGTCAAGTCCTCCCCCCTCCGTTTGCCGTCACAAGTCTTGTTGATCGGCCGCAGGATGGCAAGCGTGCTCATCGCCGGCGTCGGCGTCACCATCGTCACCTACTTCATCTACCTTGTCCTCTTTCGAAAGCGCCGCGTCCATGACCTCCCGCCCGGCCCCAAGCCAGTGCCGCTCCTGGGCAACGTCAGAGACCTTCCGCCCGGCGGCGTGAGCGAGTTCCGGCACTGGCTTCCCCATAAAGACTTGTACGGCCCAATAAGTTCCGTCAGGGTGCTCAGCCAGACGATTGTCATTCTCCACGATCGTGATGCGGCACACGAGCTGCTGACAAAGATGTCCTCCAAATCTTCGGATCGTCCGACGTCAGAGTTCGCCAACAACCTCTGCGGCTATGGACGCTTGTTTGTGCTCGGAGGAGACGACGAGCGCTTTCGACGTTGTCGAAAAATGGTACACCAACACATTGGTACGAAAGCCTCGGCTGCTCGGTTCGACGACACCCAGAACCTGGCGACGCACGAGTTTCTGCTGCGGGTGTTGCTTGAGCCCTCTGACTTGTTCAAGCACCTAGACGAGTAAGTTGACCTCGTGGCACGGCACGGCATAGCGAGAGCCCGGGGGTTCCCGGACCCCAGCTGACGATTATCGCGCGCATCTCGTAGCCTCGCCGGCGCTTCCGTGTTGAGAATCACCTACGGCTACACGATCAGTAAAGGCCCGAAAGACCCCCTCGTCGAGCTCATTCAGCTGTCGTCAAGCCAGCTTGGTCTAGCCGGGAGTCCAGGGGCTTGGGCCGTGGATGCTGTCCCGGCCCTCAAATACCTGCCGGACTGGTTCCCAGGGACCGGCTTCAAGCAGACTGCGCGGCAGTTCAGAAAAGTGGCCGAGCAAATGGCCCAGGTCCCGTACGAGTTTGTCCTGCGGCAAATGGCCGCCGGGACGCACAAGACCTCGTTTGTGTCAAGGCTCGTCCAAGAACATGACGAGAAATCCAACAGCACAGCGCTGACTCCGAGAGACGAGGACGAGATCAAGAACACGGCCGCGGTCATGTACCTCGGAGGCTCGGAGACCATAGCCACTGCCATGCGCGTCTTCGTCCTATGCATGATACTGTTCCCACAGGTCCAGCGCAAGGCTCAGAAGGAGATGGATGAGGTCCTGGGGCCATGCCGGCTCCCGAGTCCGTCGGATCGCCAACGCCTGCCCTACATGGACGCCTTGGTCAAGGAGGCCTACCGGTGGTCGCCGGCAATCCCGCTGGGCCTGGCGCACGCCACGTCGGAAGAGGTCGTGTGCAGTGGGTATTTCGTCCCCAAAGGCTCCATCATACTGCCTTGCGTGTGGTGGTTTTTCCACGATCCCAGCGTCTATCGAAATCCAGACGACTTCGAGCCGGAACGATATCTTGAGCCCCGGAACGAGCGCGACCCGCGTCTGGATGCCTTTGGCTACGGCCGCCGCATGTGTCCTGGCAGGTATCTTGCTGACACTCTTCTTTTCCTCACGTTCGCGCAGCTCCTCGCTTCCTTTACTATCCGCGAAGCCGTCGACGAGCAGGGCAAGGGCGTCCGCCCAGAACTGGCACTCGGCTCTGGAATTGCCTGCTTCCCAAAGGAGTTTCCGTATGCGATTACGCCGAGGAGCGCGGCCCACGCGGACACGATTCGGCGCCTGGATGCGAATCGGTTGGGAAAGACGGCTGATTCTGACCGTCTTGAGATTGAAGCACTCATGCGTAGATGGGATGGATGAGCGCCACCCAAAGTTCTTCACGGCACGTGGCACTTGTGAGCTGGGACACCTCTGCATCGTTGAGCTTGTTTTCCCGCTCAAATCGTGCGGCGTCACACATCTTGACTCTCCGGGTGCTGGTACCAGGAAACGAAGGGAGACGTTCCCCTGAGTAGCTCGCTTTGGGAACAGGCAGATGCTGTAGATTGCAACTTTCGACATCTGAATCTGACCATGTGGCATTACGCGGTCCCACAGGCCGTGATGAATTGGCCTCAAATTGTGCCGTGCTTTGCATTGTTCCACGGACAAGCCTGCTTGCGGCTGCCTCGTACGCGCTCAATGCCTCATGATCCTGATCCAGGTCAAGTCACGACATGTCTCGACGACCCGGCTCGCATGCAGTCAAACTGAATCATCCCATGTTGACTCGACGAGCCGGAGTTGTCGGGCGCGAGACAAGTGTGTCCGACACGAGACGACAGACGAGGCTAGGGCAGCAACCTCCCAGCCCTACCAAAAAGAAGAAAATGAATCGAGATGCTGAGACAGCACGCACATGTCATGTGTTTCTCGTCAATAAGGCGGCCATCTCGCGCCTGTTGGCTTGACAACGCCCGGATTCCGCACCCAGCTCGCATCTTGGTTCAGCTGTCCGCGTGGACACTTTTGGAGACGTTCAGCCGCCAGTCCGGATAGGCGGCAACGAGGTGCATGATATAGTGTCGAGAAACGATGGGCAATCTGACCGGGGTCACGGAAGCAGGCTGCGTTTCGTCTAGACACGTCGCGAGAGTTGCGGACGCGTGACACCAGAGCGTCAGAGACGATGGGCACACATTCACTGCGCAACTGAGCTTTGATTCTCTGAGAACCGGATTACTTTTACTTCGGCGAAGCCTCGTCTCCAAGGACCAAGACTATTGGATGTCGCCGAGCACTAGGATTCCGCATTGGTTTTGCACAACACCACACCGCTGGTGGCCGAAGCTCCCGTGATGGCGAAAGCTCCGTGCAGCGCTGCGGCCAGGTGGTTAGTCCAATACGGAGCTCGAGCTCGCAAGGGGCGCGGAATCAAGGCGCGGCCATTGATTCTAATCTAGGCCAAGTGCAGATCATGCCATGGGGAAACCCGCGGCGCAAGTTGCCATCTCAACGCCGCCGGTCAACACTCCCAGCGGCCCTGGTGGCGTTCCAGGTGAGTCGCCCTGCCCGAGTTCCATGGATGCGGTGAGCCCGGCATCACGAGGCGCTCCGCCGGTGCATCCTGGAACGGCAGAGCTGGCTGGGGGCGGTTGGCAACAGCGGCAACAAACGGACTGGAATCCGCCGTCACAAGGCACCGCCGGACTTGGCCCTCGAAACCGTCCACAAGCATGTCATCAAGTCCACGGACGGGGTGGCTCATGTCCTGGACAGCAGGACATGTTTCCCGATGCCATTACGAGAAATGAGTTGCATCACCAGCCCAGTGGCAGTGCCATGTACGAGATGCCGGGCAAACAAGATAGCTGAGAACGTGAGGGCATCGGGGGCGGGTGAATTCCACACCATCTGCCCAGGTGCCTCGCTTGTGAAAAGTACAGTTATGGGTTGAAATTGTTGAATCAAGCTTGCCTGCCACACTATGACCCAAACTATGCTGAGGTTATGTTGCTTCCCCATACTCCTTTACGCGGATGGAGGGAGCATGGGCTCACTCCAGGGCTGGAGATGAGACCAAGTGGGAAAAGGCCGTGCTGAATGTGTCCTTGGGCTTACGCAGACGATGACAACTCGATGCTTCTCAGCTCGTTGCGGCATGACCATTCCACACTGTCAAGGTGCGAATTGGAGCGGCGTCAAAACACGACTGGTTGAAACTCAGATAAGCCCATAGCACCTCTTGATTAAATTTATATTTTCGCACAAGCGATCCGCCGACTCTAGATGCTGTCTCCAACTAATATTCAACATTAGACGTATTAGATCCACGGCCTCTTTGCTCAGGGCCTCAGGCCCAGCCAATCGTTCGCGCTCATCTCCTTGCTCCTCCGCTTATGCCAACATGACAGCCGCAACCGAGAGGCCAATGATGCCTCCGAGGCCAGCAACAGCCCGGCCGTTGGCGGCGCTGGTCGGCGGCAACGTCGAGGATGGGACGGTTCCGTTGCCACCCGGAACGACGGCCCGGGTCGGCTCCGTCGAGGTAGTCACGACGCTGGGCATCGGGAAATCGTCTTCAACCTCACAGGCCTCTGTTTGGGCGAGGACGCTGTGGGTGCCGGCAAGGACTGCAAACAAGCACTGGTTAGAGACTGGACGTCCCCGGGGTCCAGCGACAGCTGCTGCGGTGCGTACCTAGAAGCCCGACGGATAGGAACGCCTTCATGGTTGCCTGTTTCGAAGAGTTGAGTCGATGCGAGCAGGAGCCGCCAGGAGCCTCGTCAGGAAGATGGGATTTGACTTGGACGGTCTTGACGAAGGAGCCCTCCCTGACGCGAAAGCGAAGCCCATGGCCAGCATTTATAGCGCGGAGGAGAGGAAACAATGACTAGTCATGGCAAAACAGGGCCGGGGAGAACAACTGCCGCGGACCTGGTCGTCTAGATGGACAGTGACACGAACTAGCACGTTGGACTCGTCCCACTCGGATGCCCCATGCCATTCGAGCCCAGGGCCCGTTGCCACGATGGCCAAGTGCCGTGCCCGTGCCCGGTCCCGGTCTCCGAGCCGGGACTTGGGCTCTTAATCATCATTCGAGGGCTAAAACTCTCCGAAACATGCTGACTAGTCCACGTCCAGCTAGCTCGCAAGGGACATTCTGACTCGCGCGCCGCACGCGAGACTAAAACGTAATGGGGGAGAGCCCACGTGGAAATGGATTGCTTGTTCCCGAGCGAGCAGAATGGGCGCTGCCGTTGCCGTGCCGGGCGGGATATTGAGCCTTGGGCCTTGGGCCTCGTACAAGTCGGCCTGGCGAAGTGGGCTTCGTCAAGGCGTCGGCTTGGTTCCCCTTGCCTCGAGTCGAGTCAGTGGCGATAGCAGACGGCTTTTAAGTCCGGTAATTATGGTGGCATCTGGAATCAAATAGAAGCGCGAGCCGACTGGCTGTGATTGCATGTCGTCCCGTTAGCATCTTGGGGATGCTCTCCACTGCGTGCGTCGAGCCGGGTTCGCTGAGCAGGATTCGGCTGCCGTGGGCTTCTATCCTTCATGTTATTCCAACATGAAGAAACTTCCAGAGGAGACTCAGTGGTCTTCTCCCGCGGAGGATATGGACTTGTACCGTGTCTCGTCGTATGTCCATGTTGCGGGCGTGACGGATGAGTTTCCAGCCTTTGGCGTTGCGCCGGCCGTTGAATGCAAATACAGTTTTAGTTGTAAGCGTGGCGAGTCCTTTACTGCAGTCTCTTGCGTTCCCCGAGACGCGGGCGCACGGGTCTTGTTGGATCGATCTTGGAGATGCAGCTGCAGAATGGAACTCCCCTTGTCCCGATCAAAGGCATACAGGCCGCGGCTAGTAGTCGCGAGGAATGAAGTTTTGAAACACGTGTCTACGACGTGTGTGAATCGGGCAACGAGATTTGCTATAGGAAAGAGCGGAATCATACGGGGCTGAATACTTTGCACAAGATAGCGTGATAGTTGCCGTTGCCTGCTCTTGCGTTGGATGACGGACTTGATATTCCTGATGGCTCAAGGGCTCAACACGGAGTCGGCAGCCACCAAGACCCGAGGGAATAACTGGTAGCCCTCGGCTATCGACAACGGCAGCATTGGCGGTGACAGCGCCGGCGATTGCGTATAGCCGGAGGTGAGACGGAGGGGAGCAAATTCTGTCGGGGGGTTTCTTCCAGACGGTCTGGCTGATTTCAAGGCCTATTATTTAGTAGAAAAACAGGCATGTTTTGGGTTCACAAGGCGATCGGTATAGCATACTGCAGGGTAGAAATGCCTGTATGAAACCTGGACTGGCTAGATCGGAAGAAAAGGTGTTGCCAACACCGTTGTGTGTGACGACATTCATATCAGTTCGCCGCGGGTGGCCCGAGGTTGCTTTTGGGCGATCTAGAGCCCGCCTGGCGTGGTGTTGTATGAAATTTAATGCGTTCAACTTGATAAGCCTGGATCTGGACTCGATTGGAAAGCTATCGCGACTATCAAATGGCGTGGCCACTCCCGTTTTTACACTCATTCAACGAATTTGTCCTTGCCTGCAGTAGGATCAAAGCGGTAGTTGTTTAGACGGGTCTGCAAGACAAGCAACGCCAGGCCGAGTGACTGTTCCTACAAGTTACGACCACCAATCGGCCTCCGCCGAGCGACAGCAGTCGAGCTTGGCCGAGAGGTATATGTGAGTTCTGGGCCGCTTCAAAAGTCTGTACATCCTAGCCGGGCATCTCACGGTCAACGCAGTGCATACATTAGTCCATGCCCCATCATCCACGCGGCTGAGGCCCTTCCTTTGCGCGGCCTGGAAACACGGAGACGCGGTTCCAACTTCCTGGCACTGCCAGCCTTTGTCGGCCGCGACGAGGTAGAGAAGGACAAAAACCCTGGACATCAGGCACTGGACGAGTCCATCCGACGTTTCTTCTCAGCTACTGGTCATTGTGTCGCCATCTGGCTCCTTGACCTGGTGCCGCCAGCTCGTTTGCCGGGGCCATGTCTCCGTACACGGTTCGAGCCCATGTGAAGTTGGACTCGTGGTGCGGGATTGCACAAGTCTATCGTGCGTGTTCGGAATTCCAGACAGGCCGTGTGCTCCAGCGTGGTTGCCCCCGTCACGGTCATGACGCATGTCTGATTTTATCCTGATTGCTATTCCTCAGATGGCTCGACGTCGTACTCAATGTCTGTCCTGATGATGTACTTGGCTCCCTTGCGTACACTCGTCCCCTCATGCAATAATGCCCCTTTGGTCTCGCCATGAGGGAAAACGGCGACACCTCCCATGACCGGCCGCACAGGGTAGGCGTTGAGTGTTCCCTCGCGTTGTGCCGGCATGTAAAACGTTGTTTCTCCGCCTCCAAACTCGTCATTGAGATACAGCAGGAAAGTGAATAGCGAGCTTTGCTTCTTCTCCGCGGGTGAGTCGTCGTATACGTATGTGTCGTCGGGGCGAATTCCTGAGGGCGGCCAGGCCCCGTCGATATGGCATCGATACTCGGCCCCGGGGACGTAGCGATAGACCCGGAACCGTCTGTTCACACCGCGGCACCGGCGACCATTGAGCGACGCGGGCACAAAGGGAGCCATGCGTGCCCAGAGCTTGTCGTGAAACGCGGCATCTACGACCCAGTAGAAGTTGTGGGCCAGCACGCTGGCATCTCCGCCCTCGCGCACGGGGACGTCGGGCAGGAAACCGACGCTCTCTGCCGTGGCGACGATGGCCTTGCATTCCTCCGGTGAGAGGACGCCCGTCGCGAGACCGAGATGGGGAACGCTGGGGTGCTTGTGGTATGTTATTCCCGCATGCGGTTGAGACAGGTCAACGGTATCAGGTTCTGTGGTGTACAGGATGGCTGGGTGGTGGTTTGGCGGTTTCCTGGCATGTCCCGGCGTCGTTTCGACAACTCGGACGCGAGAAGAGAGCGAGTCGGGCGCCGAGGACAAGACTGACTTGTCCAGGACTGAGGCGTAGACTTGGTGTGGTTCTGTCCGTGGTCGCAAGTCCCAGGTAGGCTGCAAGGCTATGTGAGGGGACAACTGAGAGGGAAGCTTTGCCTCTGGGTTGCCATCGACAGGGCAGCTGACGCGCATCACGGCATCAAGGACTGCCAAAAGCTCCTTGTCTTTGTCAGAGCGGTTGGGGTTGACGATGCTTGCGCCGTTGGGCTGCGTCACAACGTCCAGATCCCGAACCCAGCGACAAAGGGCACCCAGCTTCGGTTCTTCGCCTCGCAGTCGCATTTCAGCCAGCAAGATCTTGGCCTCGAGGTATTTTTCGTCGGCGAGCGCGGCTGTGACCCGACCGGTGAGGTTTGCGCCCTCGGCCGAGTTGACGCCCGTGGTACATGATTGCCGGAAGTCGTAGACGGCGGTTCGCAAGTTTCTGCACAGCTTCGACTTTGTGAGGCTTGGGTATTGTGCCAAGGTCGTCAAGGTCTCGATTGTGATGGCGAGCTCTTCGTCCGAGATGACGGTCTGCAAGATTTTGGGTTCAGACTGTGTGGCATCGCCATCGGGGGGTGGCGTCACAATGGTTGCGGTCTTGACATGCTTCTTGGGCAATTGGGCCTGAAGCTTTCTCTTTCGCTTGGCAGATCTGGATTGAGGCATTGGTACGGCGGTGGCAGTTGAATGGAAGTATCAAGTATCAAGAAAACTCCACGTATCGCAAAACTCGACTCCTCATCCACGGTGCGGGTTGGCGGATCCACTCAGCTTCCTTCGTCCAAGGCGAAGATGCGGCAGACATACAATCTGCAATTTTATTTTTGGAAAAGCAGCAGGAGCGAGGTGAATGATATATTACATTGTCACCGTGAAACAGAACGATATGTGCTTCTGTGCCTGCACTGATCTTCGGATCTATTGTTTCCAGCTTTGCACGGTTTGTGTCATCCTCGTCGCGTCCAACGCCTCCATACCCTACACTCGAGCGTCGTTTCCAAGTCCCTTCCTTTGATGGCGACAGTTTGGTTCCGTCTGAAAGCAGTGTGTCGGCATCAATTGCATTGGAATTCCTTCCAAGCAGTCTAGTCATTCTGTACTCCAACGTCGCTGTGAGAGCTAGCAATACGTACTTGCTTGGGTTCTCTACGAGACGAAACATAACTGGGCTGGCTTCCTGCCTTGCCTTTACTCCGTACCTTGTCACCGAATATTTCTCTTCTTTCAAAGAAACCTGGATGGCCCGTACAAAACACTCGGATTCCTTTGATGGGCCCGTGCGTCGAAGCAGCTGTGCATTTTTACAGGAGTCATCCTGTTCAACACTCGCTTCATCGACTTCGTCGCTTTGCGTACCGACGACCAGCATCCACGCGGCGCAGAACCACAATGGGATTCTTTTCCAGCCAGCTCTTCAAGCGCATTCCGTACCCTAAGGGATCCTGCTCGGACAAGACTGTCGTCATCTCCGGCGGCAATAGTGGCCTTGGCAGAGAAGCAGCGCGGCATTCTGTGCGAATGGGCGCCAGCAAATTGGTTCTCGCCGTGCGCAGCGTGACCAAAGGCGACGAGACCAAGCTCGACATTGAAAGCACGACGAAATGCGCCAAGGACGTCATTGAGGTTTGGGAAATCGACATGGCCAGCTACGTGAGCGTGCAGAAATTTGCAGACCGGCTCGACAAGCAGCTCGATCGAGTGGACATGTTTCTCGCCAACGCGGGCATCGCGCCGGGCAAATACAAGACGACCGAAGACGACGAACCGTCCATGGTGGTCAACGTCGTCTCGACCTTCCTCCTCGCCGCCCTCGTAATGCCCAAGCTCAAGGCCACGGCAGCCCGGTTCCAGACTTGGCCTACGCAAGCTCTGCCGCACACGGCCACACCACATTGCCCCAGAAGTCGGCTCCCGAGGGCCAACTCCTTGCAACGGTAAGCGACAAAGCCACTCCGCAGACGTACTGGGCCGAGATGTACGCTGTTTCGAAGCTGCTCGAGATCTTTGGCGTTCGCGCTTTTGCCGAGGAGCACCCAGCGGGAGGCTGTCCCAAGAGCTTGCGTCGCCCCGTTGCCGGATGTTGGCGTAAGACTGTGAGCACTATCGCCGACTTGCACCACACGACCGCCATGAGAAGTCCATTCCCGACGCAAATCGCGCCAGAGCAGAGGCCGGTGGATGATGCCTTTTTCCGGCGAGGCGCGGATGAGGGCTGCAACAGCTGGGTCCCAGTCAGGGGCTCTCAACAGAGCCTTGACGACTTCTTCTACCCCGTTGTCCGGGCCCCTGGTCTCCGTTGGTGCTCCCACCTCGTCTCGCGGCGTGAATCCCCATCCCACGAGGTCGTCCGAGATCCAGATACCAATGTGCATTCTGGGACCAAGCCAGTACACCCACGTTGTAGCCAAATCACCCCATCCCTCGCGGACCAACTCGTCCTTCTTGGCCATCTCTCGCGGAAACGATGTGCGATAAACAGACATGCTGCTGGACCTGGGGAACGTAGGCTCTTCTCCACAGACCTGCAACTCGGATCTCGATCTCAACCCATCTGCGGCAACAACGACGTCGGCAAGCCCGTTATCACCGTTCTCGAGCACGACACCGCCTTTGCCAGCGACGTCAAATTCAAAGTATCGAGCGACATGCTTTCCGTGACTGGCCGTGAAGCCAAGCTTGGCAACCTGCCGGAGAAACATGCGGTACAACTGCTGTCGAATCTGGGCTGCTGCTACGAACGGGCCGGTGCGGGAAGCAACATGCTCTGGCTCGTTGAAATTCGGAACCGGAGGCCCGTATATATGCTCTTCGCGGCGCTTTTTATAGCTCATACCAGCATGAACTTGCTCTTGCTCCATGTCTCGCATCAGGTCCGGCCAGTGCCGGAACACGGCCACAGTCGAAGGCTGGATGACGATGATATCGCCTACACGGCTCTCAGTATAGAACACTCACGGCGGAGGCGGACAGCTCACACCGCAGTAAACAGGGCCTTGCTGCCTTTCCAGGATGCCCACGATGTTGTGGCCTTTCTCCGGCACTCCAACGCCGACACCAGGCCGCCCATGCCGGTCTCTGGATGCCGCTCCGGCAGCCTTGGAGCATCTACATGGCCATTCCGGCCGGGAGAATGAACTGTCGTCCAGCGTTCCGGATCAAACTTGTGCTTGTCCCCGGCGACGTTGTGTCCGAAAAGCAATGGAGCCATGATGACGAGACTGGACTGGAAAACCGTGCAAGGGACGCGCTCACGGAGTAAGCTTCTATGGATATGAATAGGACGGGGTGGAGACTGCCTTTATTGCGTCTTATGCCACAGCCAGGGGGACGGTAGGCTGTAGTACCTTCGGGATGGAGATGTCGCTTTTCTCACCGCGTCTAATTGCCCGATGGCGCGCAGGCAATTCCAGCTCACACCGACGACGCCTTGTTTTTTTTCTTCCCTGGGATGGTGGGCTTCCAGGGCATATATTTTTTCGTCTCTTCGTTCTCTTTGTCAATTTTCTCCATCATCATCATCTTCGTACTCTTCGTCTTCTCCAGTATCCTTTGTGTTACATCCCCATTTTGTCTGACCGGACTTTTGTTCATATTCGCCTTTCAAAGACAATCCGTTGCCGCGGGATTCGCAGACATGGCTCCCCTGGCTCTGGACGTGGAGGATGTGCCTCTAACAAAGCACAAGGGTGATATATGCAAATCAACAAGGCTCTGGACCTCGGCTCATTTAAATACTATCTCAAGGCCCAACTGTCTCACCTGCCTGCGATAACAGACGTAGAGAGAATTATTACTTAGGTTATCCGCGTGCTGGGTCAGAACGCCGGAAAGGTCTGGCACATTCGTCTAGTACGTCACCAAGAAGAACTGGACTGACGGGGAGCAACAGTTCACGCTCCAAGGCACCAACACGTACATCGTTGAGACTGGTCGCCACAGGCTCCTCATCGACATTGGCCAGGGGATCAAAGAATGGGCCGGGTTTTTGGCCTCGGTGCTTGAGACGGAAAACGCGTGCTTATCCCATGCTCCCATCTCCCATTGGCACGGTGATAGCATGGGAGGCGTGCCCGACTTGCTTCGCCTCTACCCCTACCTACGCAACTCCATTTACACTTGCTCACCTGGCATAAATCAGCAGCCAATCGAGGATGGCCCAGTCTTCTCGGTCGAGGGCGCCACGCTTCGTGCCGTGCACTCGCCCGGCCATTATGCTATGGTGTCTTGCCATGACCATCGATTTCTAGTCCATCCAATCCCTGCTCCTGCATATTTAGCCATTCTCTTCAGTCTCATCGAATGACGCTCCACGAGACGGCAGCAAGTAAACCATGCTGTTTGCTCGAAGCCGGTAATAGTCGCTGCTGGCTACTCGGACAAGCTGTCTGTCCCCTGCCAAGGGCTTCCATTCTCTAATACCTCTGGGAACAAGTCTACGGTGCTAGTTCTTTCTGATACTTTGCACTAGGACGTGCGTGGCTTGTATGGCCTAGCAACGATACTCGGTCCCTTCCGGATAGACATTTCCCTGAGGACTAAAATTTTTCCCCTGAAAGCGAGTAATATAGTCTTTGGCCTCTTGAGATGCCCATCAGCACCAAGTGTTGTGTCCACAAGCCGCTCGACTGTTGTAACCACCCGTCGTTTGTAAGTTTAGTCTGATGTCCCGCGGTCAACCAAGCCAGAGAGACAACGATCTAAACAGGATAACTCCATGTCTAATCGAAGCTATGTTGGAACATGAGATGACACGAACTAAGCGTTGCAAACAACACTTAGTTATCACCAGTGAAATATGACCCGAAATTCGACAAAAGATCTAGCTCTAGATGAATTATTGGTGAGACCCCCGGTCTTTAGCAATTCCTCAACGCTGTGGCATGAACAGCAGGGCAAGATGCCGTATCAAACATTACTACACACGAAGTAAGGCTCGTAGCCATTCTGCCCATTTTGCTGCCAAGGATAAATACATCTTTGATTTTCCGCGCACAGAAAATGCATCTTTACAACTACACGGGGCATACATCGCCTCAGATGACTACGCAGTCTACAGTAGCCTTGAAACAGGTCGAGGCATCATCTCGGGTCTATGTACCGGCGATTCCGCAGCCAACTTGACCATAACTGCCCCTCGTGAGTCGGACCAAGTTTCACGTAAAGAAGTCTTGGCATGCGAATAAGATGAAAAGTGGCTCTCGTAAGCCCTTGATTCAATCGACAATGTTTGCGTATTGCCGCATCACTGCCTGGTTGTCAGCACGTCGGCGCCACGTATTGAGTACAAGTCTAGTTGACAAGAGATAGACTTTCCCTGCCCTTTGAGCACTGGAATTATTAGTAATGCCCTCCTCGCCATTCGCATATGGCTGGCAGCCCCAACAGTGCCGTGCTACGAGGCTGCGCCAGTTTGACGGGGGCTCCCTTCAGCTTACAACAATCCCAAGTGACCACGACAGAGTTTTGCGCAAAATGGTGTCTCTTCAGCGTCAGGTGAACAAAAAGTCTTGCCCCCTCGCTATCAGAGCGTTGTTTGTCGTTTCACGAGTGCGGATCTAGCACCATGGGTAGTTACCAGTTTGCATTCAGGGGCCCGAAAGGCCAAGATCTGCGGAAAGCAAATTACGGGAAACATGGTAACTTGACCTTGGTGATGATTCTAGGAGAATATCAGCGACCAAACTCCTCCTCACCAACATGCACCAGCGTATAGTCGAAGAAAATTGTTGACATACACGTCATGATCCTCGCGGCAACGGAGAGAAAACGAACCAAGTCCGTCAGTGTAGTTACGCACATTCGTCACATCATCATACAACCAGACCAAGTCAAGGCAAACTCGGCGTCTTGTTTCAGCACAAGCCTCTTCAAACGTTCTGGATGAGTCCATGGGTCGATGGTGACAAGGGCTTGCATAGAAGGCTTGGAGCAGTTACAACACGCTTCAGCACTCCACGTCATTAGTTGTCCACAAGGCCCTGACACTTGCGTCCAAAGCCTGTTTTGCGGCAACCTTCTGTCCTGGGTCTCGTGAATCGTGATCATCGCGCCTGTGTAACCGTCGCCCGAGGCGCAACCGCAAGCCACTTTTACAGGGAAATGAAGACTCTAGAAGCAGACTAGATGGCAGAAAAACAGCCCCTGCCTTTCGACAAAGTCAGATGCGTGATGATATGCGACACGACCATGACCTCTGGCATAAGCTACAGGGTCCGTGGAGCAAACGCTGCAGATTAAAGAGCTACGTTACCGAGAGTTTTGGTGACTCGAGCATCACGGCTACATATGCCGCTTTTGGAAAGAGTCCCCTCGTTCGCTAGCCGACAATAACAAGTGAGAGTGAGACTAACGGTGGCGACATGCCCTTTCGCCTCGAGCTCGCCCCAGGTGGCTTCGAAGCCACCGAGCCCTGTGCGTCGCAATGCCGGCAAGAGCAGCGGGAGCGGCTTGTTGGCATGGGCCAAATCTCATGCCCATATTGAGAATGTACTCTGAATAGCACTGGTGACCAATCCAGTCTGACAAAGGTACTCGTTACAGGCTAGGTCAGTTGACGTGCGGGAAGAAAGACCGGGCTGGAATTAGAGGAAGCAAATCATGACCACTCGCCTGCTCCGCAGAGGGGTGACAGGGATTCAGGAGCGAGCCCGGTACTGAAAAAAGACGAGACGCATTGCAAAGGCTCCTCTGCAAATTTCAGGGTTGGTTGGATGAGATGCCGCATCGTGGGTTCAACGTTGAGGTGCAGGTGACCGGGGAGCATGAACCGGATTAGTCTAGAAGGACGGCAGGACATAGAAACGACACTAGACCAGCACCAAAATTGGCAGAGCGCAAGTCGGTGAAACAGGCTTCTGGCGCGGCTCGCATGGTGGCACGCCCGTGACTATACTCCATGTTCCGTGGCAAAAGATTCTAGTACGGAGTAGCCTTTCAGAAAACAGTGGCTTGGCTCGGGAGAAACGCCTCCGGGCTAAGCGCAAATACACAGCAAGCTGCTTCTAAAAACAAAGCATCTGCTGGCGGGTCGTGGGCAAGGAGGGCTTGAGGAGCCACGTGGTGAGACAGCAGAGACCCCTTACAGCCCATCCAAGCCGAGGAAGCCCATACGTCAATTTGAATGATGCGGCCAGACTTGGGCAGCCCTCTTTCCAGCCAAAGACGGGCAACGTACGTGTCGAGACTCTCTGTCTGGCTGGTCAAAGCGGATATGCTGTCGCGGGCGGGACGCAGCGTACAAAGGTCGAGTATGGATAACGTTTGCCGTAGGCGGAAAAGAAGACGACGGTTGGATTTCTAAAGCAAGATACATGAATGAAACGACAGCTCCTGGTAGTGAGTTGCTACCAGGAGTCCTAGCATCATCTTGGAAACCTCGACGGGTCCTGTGTGCTCCCCAGAACCGTTTCCCGACTGCACAGCAATGGCCAACTATAGCTCGTTGAGTTTGCCAGTCAGTTACCGCTTAAGCCATGCTCGGATCTGTCTGAAGACCTTCTAGGCTGCATGACTTTTGAGCTATCAAAGAGGGCTTGCTACAATAGCCCTGGCCAAGATTCAATGAATGAGTGTTGATATGAAAGAGGAGGTAGGTTCGACCCTCTTGGCGGGACCAGCTGCCAGGATGCGAGTCAACATTGAAATCAGGGCAGAAACTAAAGAAAAACAAGCCGTCGGGGTGAAGGCTAGAAAGTAGCTTGTTGAAGAGTTCTCGGTTCGGTGCTGGATTGAATCTGACCCAGTTAGTCCTGCGACACTGGCTCAAGGGTTGTGGCTTACATTAATCGTCGTCGAACCTTTGGATAGTTCGACTCCACGGCTGGAGATGACGTCGACGGTGCATTCGCCAGAATCCCCCACGACAATCTGCAACTCGCACTCATACGTCTGGTACCGGCCGGCGAAGGGCCACGTACCCTTCTTCATTCCCGTCGGAGCACCCTTCGGAACCTGGACCTGGCAGAGCACTTCCACGCCCGCTATGGTTGCGAAGTCAGTCAGCATCTCCAGGAGGCTCGGCGGGCTCCCGGGATGATGTAGGCTTACCATCTTGCGTGGTCTGTGGCAGGTACTCCAGACTGCAGGTGGAGGAAACAATCGTCTCGGTCCAGTCATCCGGGTCGCTCTTGGTGAAAGTCCTGGTGACTTTGTGGCGAAACCTGTCGTTCGGGCGGATCATGGTGCCTTTCTTGACAACCCATTGGATTTGTCCTGGGACGGCTTTGCCACGAGAGTCCCGAGAGCCCTTGAGGCGGCTCTTGGATTTCCCGAGCGGGCACTGGTGGGCAACGACTCCATAACTAGCTCGAGTGATTCTGGGTCCAAAAGTCTCATTTCTCTTGTTCATGAGGAGACCTCTGATGACGGCCGTTTGAGGATTGCTACATGTCCAGAGTTTGGCTTCGCCGAGACATGGTCTTCGACCTTTCTGCCAGGTGAAGAACTCGTCCAGTTTCTGGAAGACGTAGTCAGAAGAGCCTAGGCCACCAGACAAGACGATGTGCTTCTAGTACCGACAGTTAACGCGGAAGGAAACCGGGACGGAAATTCGCCGACTGTTACTCACGAGACGTTTGCCTCTGGCCTTTTCGAACTCGCCGAGCGCCGCGATGACGTGAGCCTTGATTTCCTTTATTTGACAGTCAAACAGCCCATCGAGTAGTTTTCTAAATGCTTGTCAGCGTACTTGTCGGTTTTACTGGCCTAATGGTGGCTATCACTTTTCGAATATCAAGTTGTAATCGGCCGGGACACCTTGGTTGTCGAGCGCCTCAGAATTGAAAATTGTTCCAGCCATCGACTTATCCGGTGCGGTGTTTTCTTGACCGTGATTACACTTCCACCTTTGGAACTCTTCCCCCTGGGAAATTTTCGCGGCGCACTTCCTGGCCGTGTCCAGAGGCACCCCTTTGGCCGCAAGCCTAGTCTCGAGATCGTTTTTGAAGCCCATGTCGATTAGAACAGAGCCTACTCCGATTGCCGTCACGGGGAGCACTGGCTCCATCATCATCGGCTTCATTGACTGGAGCGTGACGAAAGCAAGATCGGTTGTTCCGCCGCCGGCATCGATAGATAGTACAGCGTCGCCGTTGGCGAAAGGAATATTCAGCTCGCTAGTCGCAACCACCGCTGCCACGGATTCCGTCAATCCTAGACCCATTTGGTGGTCAATCTCTTGGCCAAATCCAGCACGGCGAGCGGCGCGCGCGAAACGATGAACCGCAAGCGGGCTCCATGTACCGGGGACACTAAATGTGAACTCGACTCTCATGTGCGCCCAGCTCTTATTCCAGCTCCCCACCCCGTTCGTCCTGTCCTCCATTAGCTTTTCGACGAGATGTCCCGAAAGATAGAGGTAGATCTGGCGAAGATACACCTCCACCAGCTTGTAAGCCTCGGAGGAGTCGGCCGGCGCCCACGGAGTGTCGGCGAGCCGGGATGGGTCGCAGTCCAGGCACAGTTTGAGGAATCTCCACTTGCTGCTCTCATCCAGATCATGACAGAGGAACCCCCATTTGATATTGTTCCCGGTCGTGTCCTTGGCTAGGACCGAAGGGACCTTGGCACCCTTTTTCCCGGGCCATGTGCGAATAATGGTGGCGGCTGCGTCCCCTGGTGTCATATAAGAGACTCCTATTTCGCAGTTAGAGAATGTATATAGCGGTTCACAGAGACCAAAACGCGTTGACAACCTGTAAAGGTGGTACCGAAATCGACCCCGACATATAAATCAGGCCGACAAGATCCGCCATTCTCGTGGCACGGCATTGTAGATGCTCCAGCGAGTTGACCCAGTCAACTTTGGTGAATAGGATTTCCGAGTGAGGAAGTTGAAAACCTAGGAAGACGAACTGCGAGAGAGAGTAGACCAATTGACAATCCGTTCTAGGCAAAATTCACGTCATGTACGACGATTAAATACTTGTGCGTGGTACCCGAGTAGGAGCATTCACGCGTCCGCCAATGCCGGTGGGAATATTGCTTGTTTGCCCGGCAAACAATCAACAAGGTGCCGTCAGCCTCGTCGAGCACCCTGGTCACACCCAGGCATGCCATACTACGTACGGAGCACTCCGTAGACGATAGACAATCAGACTCAGCCATAAAGCTAACAGCGGCGTGCCGACCCTGGTCCGTCTCCCTGTTGTGCAACCACACCACAGCCACCGATGCGTTGAGGATTCCCATCACCATTTTTATCTCCCAAGTTGCCACGACTCCACGTGCGCGTTCCTGGTGACCATGACTCCGAGTCCCCCTGTGGGCACTTACATGGCACAATGTGGCGCGAATTCTGGGTGATGAGTCCTGCCACGCGTGAGCCGTGCCTCCTTTGTTCGATAGGACGAGCCCAATTCCTATAAATAGTCAGTATGCCACTCGACTTGGTGGGTTTCATGTGAAAACAGCTTTTCGCTGACTATTTATCTTCATTTGTGTCTTTCCAGAAAACTTCCACTTCTCGGACTCCTTCACCTCGCCCCTTGGAAAAAGTCGTTTTACTTTCCGTCCTGTTCTTGTCAGGGTACTTGAACCTAACCGCGAGCTTGACATCTTCAAACATGGCGCCAAGTCCTACCATGTACAGGGCAGCGGAGACACTCACCGCGACTACAATGTGTACCGCAACCGCTGGCCCAGGGACTTCGGTCCGGGACGGTGGCATAGGAGCAGCAGTAGGGGCTACCGTTGGTATACTGTTCGGTGCGGTTGCCGCTTGGTTTCATCTTGCACAGCAAAGACGACGACACGAAAACAAAAACGCAGAGACGACGCGCGACGATGCCCCCGCGCGCGACGATGCCGCAGAGAGCGACGCTGACTCGGAAATCCTTTGGTACGAAGGCCAGGACGAGATAGTCAAGTTTCCACCACGGGAGAGATGGCGAAAACGGGCGTTCAAATGTCTAATGACGAAATACGAATTACTGGATGAAGGCGAAGATGACTTGGAACTGAAGCTCGGCATGCAGTGCGCCGGCGTCGGCACGATTGTTGACGACGAGTCCAACTACCACGTCGACCATGTCTCGTCCGTCCCCGACTCCTGGCATGAATCTCTCAGGCGTCTTGGTCTGGGGGAGTCGCTCAACGACAGTCTCACGGACCTACTCATGGATCCGGTAACCCGTCGTCAAGCAATCTTTCATCTGATAGTGCGTGTGGTTTTCACGAACCTTGACTACCACACCATCGGCCCCTTTTCACTCCTTCCGGCTTACGTCAACGACTTTGTTCAGTCTCTCACCCCCGGGACCGATGACCCGTGGAACCATGGCAAGTGCTTCCTTGCATCGGCATCAAGGTTGAATTCTGCTAATGGCTCATGAACTAATCGGCAGCGATTCCGATGCAAATGTGGCGACGACTCTCCGTGTGGCTTGTGCATCCGGACAAGGCGAAAGATGCCTGGTTCACGAAGAGTCCCTTGGAAACGCCGCCCAATATCCAGCCGCAGGTGGACCGGCTCTGTGACGCCCTCCAGGACGTCTTGGGAATTTTTTACAGTGAGAATTGCAGATACACGCACAAACTTTTACTGAAGACTGCCCTTGGACCATGCATCGAAGTTGGCTACAGGGTCTTTTCTCATTATTCTGACCTGAAATACAACTGGGGACCGGACCCGTCGAGAGAAGACGGAATTGTCACCATCCCAGGCCTAGTTAGGTTCACCAGCATGGAGGGATTGCCCCTTAAGGAACCAACAAACTTGACCAGAAAATATCCACGCATCGAAACGACCATGAGGCGTTCCATGGATGTGTGGCAATGGCCGGATCGTCTATTGATCAGGGAGGTGCTATCCGGGAGGGAGCTGCCACCTTGGCGGCCTCCTCCGTCAAAGCCGAGATCGTCAACAGAGCCGAACCCGTCAACAGAGCCGAACCCGTCAACAGAGCCTCAACCACATGACTAGCTGTGATGCACAAAGGTCGTAGGCTTCGTGATGCCCTCAAAGGCCGCACGATGCTAGGCACAAAGGAGCCTACGAGGCGTCGAGGCATCAACCCCTCCATGCCACAGTCATCCGAGGCCCGTCACACGCACAGACATCTTGTTGTGATTTATAGCCCTCGTCGGGCGGGTCCTTCAGGTGGAGGAACCAAGGGTTGGTTGGAACTTGGGACGGGCGAGTCATGACCGTGGATAGCGCATGTATTTATAACTAGTGAGAGTGTCCCCCGACCCGAGCGTTGGCGGCGAGGAAGTTGCATCGATCTGGATATCATCCTTTATATCTCAACACCGAGAACCTCGGGACCATGCGATATAATATAGAAACTTGAGTCTTTTGCTCCAAGCCCTGATCTGATCCCCGTGACCAGCCCTTGTTACAGGTCCTTCAGGTTGAGGAACCCAGGCCCTTCGAGGCCATACCACGTCATCACTGAATGGGCTCTTCTGCTCCAACATTGCCTTGCTGAATCTGGTCGGCGTGGTACTCTTTCTTCAACCCTGGCCTTGGCCCGGTATCCCCTAGCCACCGTCACCACAGGTCCATCATTAGTAGTCGGTTTCCGGGCCAGGTCTCGTCGAGAGCAATGACCGGATCGAGTTGTCTACAACCGCGTTTGTGCGGTACCCCCCAGGGGCGCCGGCGACGTGACGCGTTTCAATTTCAGAATGTGAGTGGCTTTGTGCAGGATGTATGGGAGTCTAGTCAAAAGCGCCGATACTTTGCATTGATCATGGTACTACCCTAGCCGCCCATCGCCGTCCTCAAGCGCTCAAAGCCTTCCGCCTCTCTCTTGTCCGCCGTCTCCCTCTGCTGGTGAATGTCAGCTGCCCCCCCACCTGGCCTTTGGGCGCTCTCAGCCATCGTCCTCAAGACGCTGATCTCATGCAGTGCTTTGTCATTCTTGTCGAGAAGCTGTGGCAAGTGCCTTTTGAAGGTATGCTTGCCCTGGATCACCCACCGAGTCATTTTGCGGACGCTTCGTCTCCCACCTGTCGAGTCCGAAGCGCAGAGCTCTACGACTTCCTTCGCTCCTCGGAGTGCCTCTTGAAATGCCAGGATGGCGCCATCCACGGCCGACTTGACGCCGTGGTCATCCTCCACGAGGTGGTCGTGGTTACATCGCAGCTCGACCAACACTTGCATTGTCTTGTGACACTCCCGCAGGATCAGTCCCGCAGAGTCAAGCGAGTCGGCGCCGCTGGAGGCATACAAGACACACAAGCTGCTGGAATTCATGAGTTGTGCGCCAGCAACCGGGCCGTCTCGCGCACGCCTGGGACCAGCAACATGGGCCGCAGGGCTCGTGGTTTCCTCGTCGGCTCCCCCAGTACTGGTGCTCCGGAGAGTCTGAGCGCGAGTACCAAGCCATTGAGTTCCGGTGTGCGTCCCATGCGGCGTGCCTGCGGGCTCTGCTTGTGGATAGGCCGAGCATAGAGTATTGCGTTGGTTGGACTGCGCCCTCAACTCGCCAACGGCTTCTTTCATGGACCGCCAACTGTCGCTGTACACGGTCGTCAGCACTCGAAGGGGATGGAACCTAGAAAGGGAGCCACGGATGAAACCAAAGAGTGGAATCGTTCCCGTTCTGGCCCCTGGCCCCTGGGACCGAGCACAGGTCTTCTGGTCTACTTCCTTTGCGTGGCAACCACGTCGGAGGCTGGAGTCAAGACGCAAGGTCTGGGACGTCTAGGACTTACATCTCGAGCGCCTGAAGCGTCGTCTCCAAGCAGTTTCTACAGCTCCTCAGCCGATTCTGAACGGAGGCAGTCCTTTCCTCGCCGTGCCTTGCCCACTCTAGCGAGTTTGCCAGATACTCGCGCTTGAGTTTCTCCAGGTCCTCCGCAATGCTTCGGCAGCTTTCAAGCAGCGAGGGCAGGTTTTCCGCCAGCCCGGACTGAAGCTCCCTCATCTTTTGAAGGGGCTTGAGCAGAGCCTCCAGAGCGCGTACTTCCTCGCACATGGCAACCATCTCAAGACCCGCTTCTTTCATCGACGAGGCGAGTTTCTTGACCGTCCCCAGCGCACTCGCAATTCCGCCAACCACACTGACGGCGGCGGAAGCAGCGGTGATGTATTCCATTGTTGAATACTCCGCTGCCGTCGTGGGCTGTCCCAGTAGAGGGTCAAGTAGTAGAATATCACTTTAGCTTTTAGGAAAGATGCAACGAAAGGGCCTGACGACTGAGATGTAGAAATACAGAACAACAAAGTGCTCTTACTAGAGCTTCGAAACTGTGGGGGGTATTTATGGTTCGTCTAAGCCAAGAGGAAAGATGATATGAATGCGACCCCGTAGCCCGGTGAAAGTGTGTAAAGCCAGCCTCGTGAAAACGGTCGACATGTTCTCTGATACTGACGACAGGGGCATACAGAGGCTGAAACTTGCCAATGCGCAGGGGAGCTGTCAACGTCCCGGCTCCCAGCAAACGCATTTACTGCCAGTAAGCAAGGCAGCGACGGTTTCAATCTCACAGAGCGGTGCCTCGTCGCAAGGGCTCTCCAAGGCGTGCCCAAGGAACATGCAAGAGCTGACATGTCCTCACGCTCGGCGGTATCTGCTCCCCGTCTCAGCCGACAGCAAACATGAGCGCCACAGATCTGAACACCAAAGAATCTCAAACACCGATATCATCGAGGCGACATGGTTCTCTGGCAGCCACTGTAACAGTGTGCAGCAACTGACATGTCCCTTTTCCCAAAGGACCTCAATAGTCGACCACGTCAATGGTCTTTTACTGACTGGTATTTTGCAATCAATTGCTCGAGAAATAGACGTCGTCATGATGCCAGAAACTCCCTTTCCAAGACACTGCAGCTATGAAGCTTTCTAGAAACCAGCCAAATCGGACCTGTTTGCTTGGGGGAGGATGCGGAGACGTCATTTGTCTGATCGTTAGCTTCCCTGCCAGGTATCGCAAACGCGCTGCGGGAGCCTCATTTACCGTGGTCAGTTTGGACTGTCCCTGGAATCTCGAGGTGTAAAACGCCTATTCTTGTCGCTTTCGCGTTCACCTTCCCCTTGGGGAATCGTGTGTAGGGGAATCTTTTTCTGTTGCGTTCCTTTTCGCAGCACCTCCCCCCTTGACCCCATTGTGCCCGCCGTGGATGACTTCCAAGTTTGCTTTGTGCCCTGCCTGCCACGCCACCCATGATCCTGTCCGAGATGACCGATTACCTTGAGCGGAGAGGAGCACTAGGTGAAGCCCCGTGTCCTCCAACTGCTTGTCCAGGTGGTCATCGGGCTTGATCGTCGTGTCTTGAAGCAAAAGGATCCAGCAAACGGCGGCCTTTTGGCCGGATACCCCCGGTCACGGGCCAGCTCTCATGCATATCCTCCTGGCTGTCTGGCTCGTCATACTGTCACGCTGAGCCTGAAGCTTGTCAGCAAGTAGAGAAATGCATGGACTAGAACTTACGTGGTTCAAGAATCTCGGAGGTGTTCAGTAAGGGTCATTGCTCCAGGTCACCATCCCTCTTGCGAAGGGTACTTCCAGCGTGTAGGCGAATTCTTCGGCCCTGCCGAAGGATCCATTCCGTTTTTCATCCATCTTGTACAACAAGTGGTCTCTTGTTCTTATGTCAGCCCCTCAATACATGAGTGTCAAAATCTACACACCAGCTGATCTACGTGACTCGCTGCCCGCGAATGTCTCCATTGGGCATTACGACGGTCATGATGGGAGGAGATATACTTGGACAAAAAATCTGCACGTGGGTAAGTGGACTCGAATTATTACTCTGTAGACGAATGGCATGAATAAGACCTCCTTTGCCATGCCTCGGCAGCATGGAACATGCCACCGTGGTTGCGCCACCAGTGGGACAAGGTGACCAAGGGCGATTGCAATGTGCTTATGCAGTTGGTTGATTTAGCAGCTGAATGACCGAACAACAGTTCAGTGTGCATTCTGCATAGAGGAAATGGAAGACAGTAGCAAAATCTTGGGATAACTTTCCGGTCTCTCTACTTTTGCTCAGACATTCCATCTTTGGATCACGTCACAGTAATCAAAAGCCGTCGTTTTCGTCATAAACATGTCGTAGATTATGCTATAGACTCAAATGGATCCTATGCCTCTCGGCAAAACTCCTGTGCACCTTTCTCATTGGCTGTCATTTGCTTTCATGTCCCATCGTAACGCATGGCTGACTAGTTAATTCTTGGGTTCCCTTGCAATTTGCATGTCCAACACCTTCTGGAGTTGGCCGGGTGGAGCATCCTCCCTCTCCATGACGACCTCGATCATGGACAATCCCACCGTGTTATTCACCTTGTCATTGTCCAAGATCATCTTCAGCTCCGCCCAGGTCTTGGCGGAGGCTGTGTAGGTGTCTTTTGGGGCACCGAAGAAGCTTGGTGCTTCGAGGTATCGCCACCTGGCAACATCGTTGTACCCTTGCTTCCTGCCGTGGATAAATCTCTCAATCGAGTAGCCATCATTGTTGATCAACACGATGACGATGTCAAGGTCGTGCTTGATCATGGTTGACATTTCCTGCGCAGTCATCTGAAAACTACCGTCGCCAATGAACAGAATAGTCTTGGCTTTTTTCATCCCGTGCCATTTTGATGACGCGATGAGCTCCTTTTGCGCGAGTGCAGCGCCCTGAGCAGCTGGGAGCATGTAGCCAATAGACAACCATGTGACATGGCTGAAGACGCGGCAGTGTTTCTGCATTGGCATCAGGCGGACGCCAAATCCAGGTGTGCCGGTTTCTCCCATTACGATGTCGCCGGGTTGAATGAGATTCGCCAACATCTTCCATACCTTGTCTTGCTTGATGATATCATCGCCAGGGGCTGACGATGGGGCAAGAAGCTCATACTTTGGTAGCTCAGGGAAAGGGTCATAGGATTTGATCTTTGACAGATCTAGTTCCTTAAGCAGACGGGCTAGGACCAACTTGGCAGAAACATCTCGATACAGGTCGGGGCCAATCTTGATGCCAGCGGCGGTGAACTCAATTGTCTCTTTGCTTTGCGGAATGCTGTTCCACATGTAGGTATTGGTGCCGCTATAGTGAGGACCAAAGCATAGCGCCAAATCGGCCTCATTCACGAAGTCATGTGTGGGCTTGGCTCCCCATTGCCCCTGATAGACGCCGACAAAGTTGGACTCTGTCTCATCCATCAATCCCTTGCCGAAGGGGGACGTCAGGGTGGGCCATTTCGTTGTTGACACAAACTGCTGTACGGCATCGACAATGCGAAGAGGTCTGGTCTCGCCATCGACGTAAATTATGGGTTGCTTGGCGGCTTCAAGTTTGCTCGTCACCTTGGCAACGACCTCATCCAGGTCTGTGGTGGGCACCGGCTCCGGGACCAAGATTGGCGTCCGCAGTCTGTCACCGGAGACAATGGCATCAACCATGTCCATTGGGAGCTCAAGATACACGGGGCGACAATGCAGAAGACATTTGGCCAGAACGTCATCAACTTGCTGCGCACTCGTCAAGGGGTCCCACAGTCGAGTCTGGGCGATGGTAACCTGTGCATGCATCTGCGAGAACCGCCTGAACTCGCCATCATTCAACGTGTGGTGCATCAGGGTGCGCGCTTCTTGAGTTTGCCGGGCCGGCGTGCCAACAATATGGACGACAGGGGCAAACTCTGCATAGGCACCGGCAATGGCGTTGATCGCAGACAACTCTCCCACACCAAAGGTGGTGACAATAGCGCCGAGTCCCTTGATCCTGGAATAGCCATCGGCAGCGTAGGCGGCATTTAGCTCGTTGGCGTTGCCAACCCAGTTGAGTCCTGAGGGCACCACGTGGTCCAGCATGGTCAAGTTGAAGTCGCCCGGGACGCCATGGACTGACTCGACGCCAAGTTGGCGTAGCCGAGTGAAAAGATACTCTGCAAGCTTGACAGTCGCCATGGTAAGACAAAAGAAAACAAATTTTGTTGCGCTGGGCTGTGGTCGGGTTTAGGCGTCGGCAACTTGATGCTTGGTGCCAACGCGAAGTTGTAAGAGTCAAGATGGACTTGAACGCACAAATGGAGTTTGACGTGTAGAGGAGAGGATCCACTGCCCAATCGGTCTCTCTCGCTCCTTCTCTTTTTAACGTGCTTATTTGCCGGCCCGGCTTGCACCGGGCCTATTTCGGAATTTAGCCGCTGCCCATTGGCCAGATTTGCCCCCGTTGACGATCCACTTCGGCTTTAACGCAGACAAAGGAAAGCATGTACTCCGTACATGTTGCCAAAGCGAAGCAAGATGTCGTGCTTCGTAAGCGGTAGGGAGCCTCTTCCGGTTACGACTGCTAACGTCTTTTTCTGGCCGCCCCTTGTCGTCTGCCGCGCTTGGCGAAATTTCACGTCCGTGGCGGAGGCGGAGGCGGAACCAGCGTGCCGGTGCGCCTTTCTTGGCTCAGAGCGGGGTGCGACCTGATTATTCCCGTCAGTCACTTACTGACCGACGTCGGACTGTGTTTTAACTCTTCGACCTTGTTGGGCAAGTGCGTAGGTGTGCAACCCGTCTTGCACCACCGGCAAGTGCACCCCAGTCCCGAGTACTACCTACATCCGCTCCTCCACTAAAGGGCCGAACGACGGTGGGGCAACTCACGTCCGAGCCACGTGACCCGGCAACTCGGGCAAGAACCTCGGAGCCAGCCCCCGTGAATCTCTGTGCGTCTTTTGGCAGAATCTGTAGTTACTTGCTGCACATCTTGCTGATTCAGTTTAGATGTCTTTCTTGCTTCATAGCAGGACATTAGATTCTCTTAAAATCCATAATGCAGCTGTAATTCTTCCAGTAAGCCAGGTTATGTATGTGTCCTAGCTTCGGAACAATACGTCGGCTGTTTATACGCATCAGCTTCACCTAGCGACAAATACCCTGAGACATCGACAGATGCGTGAAGAATCAGGTGCCTATATTTAGACATGATCACTTGTCCTCTCTCACAGGTCGTAGCGCTTAACAAGGCCATGTGTTCTGCAACAGTTCAACACATCTCCAACACATCTCGAAACTAGGCAAAACAGACCAGGAGAATGAGGGAACCTAGTCCATATGTGCAGGGTTAGGGTTATGCAGGACTGCAACTGATGTCGTTTCGCAACCCAACATCTACCATGTACCCTGTAGCTCAGGCTCTGCTGGCATTCAAATCATTTCACGTTATGGAAAGGCGCGAGAAAAGGTTCGCATTTGCAGCAGTGTGCCGTGACTCGATGCACAGAGTCGTTGTGTATCGAGAATATTCAATATATCCGAGGACGTGCAACGAGACGGCAAGGCATCACTCGTGGCACGATAAATCAATTTTTCATCCGTTTCATAACCGCAGAGAAATAAAGTACCGAGTCTTTTGAAAACGAGGCAACAAGCAGCACAGCCGTCTTCGTGGCCCAGGTGAGCGACGCTGCAGCAGCACAAGGGAATGCTCCGCAGCTGTCACTGCAATTCCGACCTACAATTATACATGCGCCGTAATTTTCTGGTGACACAAGCAAGGCTCTGCATATTTCGACGTTCAACTTGAAGTATACCACCACTACCGATGACGCACCGGGCAATCTTCCAATGGGGAATCAGCGACGAGGTATCGGCCAAAGGGGTTCCCAGAATCATGACATTCACGAAACATCCACGCCGCGCAACTGGCCGCCCGATACAACGACCAGATGGCGTGCCTGGCTTCTCCAAGCCATCCAACCTACTCAACTCGGATGTATCTATAAGGCTTGGCCGTGTACGGACCATCCTTCCAGCCAACAGGACGCTTGTAGGCAACGCAGCCAGCACCGCCCCTGCACTCAAGCGTGTTGTACGAGCTCCTGGAAGCGTCGGCCCACGAGTGGAAAAGCGTGACGTGGCCGGCAGCACCGCCGGTCCCGGGCCCAAGCGTGCCAACCAAGTCGCCGGGCTGAAGCTCAGCCCAGGAGATGGGCTTGCAGATTTCGGGAAGGGTCACGGTGCTGTAGCCGGGAGGCGTGGCGTGGAGGGCCATGGTGACGAAGCCGGAGCAGTCGGTCCTGTAGCGCGTGCCCTGCTGGTCGGGGTAAGTCGCGTCCATGGAGTACGGGACGTGCTTGGAGACCCAGTACTGGCCGCGGGCTATGATGTCCTGACGGCTGATTTTGGCGTTGATGGCGCCGCCCGCGCCGCGGCACTGGCCGGTGACCATGCCGCTTGTGCCCGTCTTGACGTAGTAGTCGGCGACGAAGCAGCCGTCGGTGGTCTTGTCCCAGAGAGAGTCGCCGTTGATGTTTTGCCCGGCCGTCTGGCACTCGAGCTTGACTTGGTGGCCCTTGTTGTAGGTTCGCAGGACCTTGTCGCTGGTCGAAGGCCCGGCGCGACAGTTGACGCCGTCGGCCTCGATGGCGTAGGCGCTGGCTGGCGCGGCGGCGGCGGCGACGAGAAGGGCTAGTTCTGGAAACTTCATGATGGGGACTCGGGGAGGTCGGGGGAGGAAGAGATGGTGGTTGACTCGTGGTGGTCTGAGAACGGAGAATTGGGTGGTGAGATGGATGCTGTCTCTGCCCGAGCGTGTTTGCGTTGATGACGGGAGCTTTGCAAATGTGAATCCCCGGGCTTCTTTTGTACTTTTCATCTCCTCATCGGAATATTCAAATCATGATCGTCGCCACCCCTGGTAAGCCACGTTGCTCAGCTACAAGGCTGTCCCTGCATGTGCCCCGGAAGCTCAAGTTGACACCTGAGCAACGTTTGGCCATGACTCCTTGTAGACGATTCCCGGCTTCAGAGCCATCCTAATAGTACGGAGTAATACGGGGCAATTTGGGGGTGTGCTGACATGTCGTGGCGTTGTCTGATTGGGCTTATTCACACTTGACATTTCGCGAATCTGGATCTAAGAGGAAGCGGGACGGTGGTGGCTGGTCTAATTTCGACACTGCATTAGGGCAAAGCCAGACTGCCCGCACGGAGAAGCGGCATTGCTTTATTAGCTTGGCATACGACTAGAGTCCTGGGGGCACGTTTTCAGGTCAAAGAAGGACAGTCGGGCTAACGGCCTACCGCTTTCCTTATCAACCCGCAGCAACCATGGACCTTGAAGACACCGAAGCCGATTGTCGAATTTGCGCTGACTATGCGTATTCCGAGCCCAAAATCACGGCCCTAGTCACAACAGCGTACAGCACGCCTGACAATGGGTATGGAGTATTAATCGGGAGATGACGAAGTCAAAATATCGAGCTCAAGGAATGCTAAAGATATTCGAGCTATGACAAGGAGTGGGAAGTAGACCATTCATGTGGCCATGCGCACGGTTCACGTAAACAAAAACTGAAGTCATGATCGAGACACAAGTTTAGACGAACCATCTTCAGACAGAAATGACTATCCTAAAACCTGAGGGTCGACTGCGTGTGAGTACGCGACACAAAGAACTGTCATGAATGAATCATGTAGCTGAAATGGTTTCATCTTCTCATCGAGAATGCTTTGAGGCTATTCCTGCTGCTGCTAATTGCGTCTTCTCCTGTCTTACTACGCGCTTTAATGAAGTTGGTGGGACTAGAAGCATTTCGACATGTTTCAATAAACGACGGTCGAGACTCGACAAATCTAAGGAGAGAACCCGACATGTTGGCAACGTTTGGCATCTGAAAATAACCTACCTCAGGGCGGCCTAAGCCCATTCGATGGCTAATCTCGCGCGCTCCAGATGCTGCTGTGGTGCTGAAGGCCAGTTTGATTTTCCCGCTTTGGAACAGGGCAGGGCCCGGAGTCTTGCTGCGGAAATAATATTGGCCAGCTTCCACGGCCAGGTGGCTGTGGGAGCTGGCTCGAGACGCGCAGCCACGACGTTGCATATTTCTGTTGTGTCAACAGAGCTGCATTGGCTCATGTATCGTTGCAGACCCAACTAGGAAATATAAACGGGTGTCCTTCTGTTGCATCTGCTAGACTGCTGCATGTAAGCATCTGGGGTAAAAAACAGCGCTTGGAGAAGACGTCACCCTTCCTTCTACCCTCAGTCTCATGCACCGTCATGATGGCTGCTGAAAATAGACCAGTGCATGTCCGGCCGTTTCCATCACTACAGCGGACTATCTCTTGGGTCGGTATCTCCCCAATCCGCCCCCCATCGACGCGCCAAAACCGCCTTTGCACCCGCGCGCTCGAGTCGCGACGCATCCCACAGGACATGTCCCCAGCGACGAATGACGTCTTGCACGTAGTACCCGTACAGATTGCTGTAGGTTCCCTTCCAAATTAGCGTTCAAGCCAGGGGCGGTCGCAGTTCGTCCGTAACTGGATCCCTCTCGCCCGTGAAGGGTAGCAGTTCACGGTGCTCCTGCTTCTGGTCGCGGTTTGACAGCCCTTCTTGGAGCCGTTGGAACTGCGTTGTCTCGTACACTGCATCCTCAAGAAAGTCACCTGCTGGCCACACAATATGCTCTTGCATAGTCGAGACGAGATGTGCGTGGTCACTGAAAGAGATTGCACGATAGCTGAAAGCGATATAATCCTCGAACCAAGCGCTGCTCTTCCGTCGTGCTAAGCGATTCGTGGCTCAAAGCTTCTCCGGTCTCGCTTGCGAGGTTGGACAACGCCCAAGCGGAGTAGTGTCGTGCGAGGGTTTGATAGTGGATGAGAAGAATACGACCATGCTCACGGCGTCCTGCTCGGCGAGTATTTCGGCCAGGTTCAAACATTGTATAGATGAGCGCCGGCGCTGATAGGAGTTGAGGAACTCAGCGACTCTTTAACGTGTACGCGAGTTGGAGAAATCGGCAGAGCTGGACTGATAGACGGCAAAGGCGTCAACAACGGCGCCATACAAGGTCGTCTCCAAGCATTTGCAGAGCAGATACCGGCGATCTCGCAGGTACTGCCGGTGGAGGACCGAAGATGCCAAGACCAAAGCACGCAACTCTTCGAACTTGAGTGTGGAAAGGAGCTGACGCCGGATTTCAGCAGGGAGACTTTCCAGCGGCGCATTGAATTGTGACCCCTCGGGCACAGATGCCGGCACCGAGCTTCTTGGGGCGACGACAGTACGCGACGGACTCGAATTGATAGTTGTCACAGATGCAGCGGTATCTGGTGAGCGCGCTTTAGAAAGCCTGAGGTAATGCTTGAGCTTGGAGAGGGCTCGTTTCGTTCTGGAGACTTGTCGCTTGGGGAGCCAGTCTGACACGATGAGGTGAGAAGCCTTGCTTTGCTAGTGGTTGATTGTGTCAGTAAGTGGGGCCCAATACGGTCGCACATTAGCTTGCATCTGCAAACGCTGCTACTACGATTTTCCGATTTTCTGATTTTTAGATTTTTTAAAAGTATAGAGTTATATAGAAAAAATTCCTTCTACCTTAATATATAAATTAAACTTTACACTATAATTATTCTAGATTTATATTAAAACTAGTTCTATATTATTTCTAAATTATTTCTAAATTATTTCTAGATTATTTTAAAATTAATTCTGAATTAATTCTAAATTATTTTCTACTTTAATATACTAAGACTATATAAATAGCTTAAAAGTCTTAGAGAGACTATTTAATAATCTCTTTAGTATAGTATATTTTATAGAGATATTTTATCTTAAGTTAATAAGCTTCTTAATAAATAAAATAAAGATACTATTAGCCTTTAAATATTATAATACTAGCTTTTAGCTTAGAGGCTTTTAAGTATTTCTAAAGTATATATAAAAAGCTTAGAGCCTTTATATAAAGAGATTTTAAAACTATTTATATAAAAAATACTAATTAAATTAATTTACTACTTTATTAATAAAATTCTTTAGCAATATAATTAGTAACTAGTAAGCTTATATATACTAGAGATATAGCTTTCTTACTAGAGATTAATATAGCAGTAAAATATATAAATTATAAATTAACTTATTAAGTATTTATAGATTTAGTTATAAATATCTTTACTACTATATATAATAAAAAGCATAAGTACTAATCTTATAAAATTAGCTTTATAACTTCTATTAAACTATTTTCCTAGAGGAAGTTTAACGCTAAAGAGAAAGCAATATATAGTATTATACTAACTTTTAAGTACTTAGGCTAAATTTCCTATAGTGCCTAGATAGATATAAGAAACTTAAGAAATATAGCATTTAAATATATATATATATTAATATATACTTATATTATATTATTTAGTTTTACTATAGTTACTTTACTATAACTACACTAAGTATACTTAAGTAGTATTTATCTATAGTTTAATGCCTTAGAATATAGCTATTCTTTATAAAATTAAATTATAGTATTAAGACTTCTTTATAAATAGTAGTATAAGTAATACTAGTATTTACTAGAACTAGTTTAGTTTTCTATTATAATATAAATAGAAATTAGTTCTTACTTATATAAAGAGATTAAATTGCTTTATACTATATATATAGTTCTAGTAAATAAAACATTAGAATTAAAAGCTAGTAGTATTACCTCTATATAAGTGCTTCTAACTAATAGATATTTTTCTTCTATAAATTAGCTAAGTATACTTTATTTATTAAAGGCAATATTAAAGACTAAATTACTCTTTATATAGTATATATACTTTTTATTTAAGATAAGTTTACTAACTTTATTACTTTATAAAATAGCTATAAAATTTATATATAAAGAAATTATTAGTATATTAAATCTAGAATTTCTATAGACTTATATTATATATAAAATGCTCTAAACTAGAGCATTCTACTAAGTTCTAATAATAATATAGCTAATTAATAAGCTCTATATAATATACTTATACTACTTTATAGAATTAATATTAAATTATTTCTTACTAAAATTACAAATAAATAGTATATAAAATAGCTAGAAAAGCTAGGATATTTTAATTATAAGCTTAATAATTATACTTAGCTTTATATATTAGTCTACCTTTTGCTGTAAAATTAAATTTAGAATTATTTTAAAACTAGTTTAAAACTAGTTTTAGAACTAAGTCTAATTCTATATAGAGAAGCTTAAATATATATATAGTAATATTAATCTACTAATTTATATATATACTAATTATCTATAGTACTAACTTCTTTAAGATAATTTTAAGCTATATATAAAATTTAATCTTTAAGGCAATAGTAATTTACTTCTATAAGACCTCTAAAGGCAAATATAAGACTTCTAGAATAAAGAAATTAATAGTAGCTAGCGCTTTTATCTCTTCTAAATAAGTTGCTATCTCTCTAAGCTATAAGTATAACTTATAGAACCTTCTATTAAAGAAGACTCTACTTGCTCTTTAAGCTATATAGTATTATTAGCTATAAAGCTTATAAAAGGTAAATTATTAAAGCTTATTAAACTACTCTACTTAATTAAGTAAATTAGTAAAGCTAATAACTTTATATTTAGAGAGAGTATTATAGTTAAAAGTAAATTAAATATACTTAAAGTTAGTAATTATAGTAAATTAAATTAAGTCTTATTTATATTTTCTTATTATAAATATAGAAAATAGAAATATATCTAAACTAATATATAGCTATTTTTAATATTCTATTTATATACCTTTTCCTCTTATTATATACATATAGGTCTAATGTGTATTTAAAGCGTACTTAATAAGGCACCGACACAGTGCCTTGTACCTACTTAAGCCTACAGCTTGAGTTTATTACAGTAAATTAAATTAAGTCTTATTTATATCCTCTTATTGTAAATATAGAAAATAGAAATATATTTAAACTAATATATAGCTATCTTTAATATTCTATTTATGTATATTATTCTTATAAAATAAGTTAAAGACTATATATAATATAGTATATATTTAAGGAGTAAGTTGCTTATAATGCCTTATTAGCTCTAGCTTAAAAGTTCTTTCTAAAGTTGCTTATATAATTTTATTTTATTTATATAAATAGAATATAGTAAGAATATTATTAAGCTTTTATTTATCTTAATAAATTAGAACTAGACTAAGACTACTATAAATCTAGTTCTAAATTAATTTTAATTAGAACTACTTAGAAGGTGCTATAGTAGAGACAAAATTAAGTATTTAAATATTAACTTTAAATCTTATTATATATGTTAAAAAAAGTAAAGTAAAAAAAGTAAAGGAAAAAAAATAAAGGAAAAAAAAATAAAAAAAACAAAAGAAAAATAAAAAATAAAAGAAAAACAAAAAATAAAAGAAAAATAAAAAATAAAAGAAAAATAAAAAATAAAAGAAAAATAAAAAACAAAAAATAAACTAACTAAACTAATTAAACTAATAAAAATATTTCTAAACTTTATAAAACTAGTTAAAGCAAGGGGGGGGGCATTCTATAGCTATTAGTATAAATTATTTCTAATTTAATTTTAATCTTAACTAACTTACTATATAAAATAAATATATAAATATTATAAGCTATATTAAGCCTCTAGAAACCTACTATATAGCGCATCTTAGTAATTATAAAAAGGCTATCTTTATAGTATAGTAGCTATATAGTAAAGAGTATATTATTTAGTAATATACTAAGTAAATTCTATTAGCTAGAATTAGTTCTTCTTAACTAGTTTATTTATTTAGTAAGCAGTTTATACTATTTTTATATTTTTATTTTTATTCTTAACTTTATTTTTATCTTTATTCTTATCCTTGTCCTTTTTATCCTTAGAAAGAGAGAGAGAGGGGGAGGAGCTTAGGGGCGGGGGCAGGGGCGACGGCAATAACGACAATAACAACAACAATAGCGGCGGCGGCGGCAGCAACAGCGACGATAATAACGACGACGACGATTGTAGCGGCGGCGGCGGCGACAGCAACAACGACGACGACAATGGCGAGGGCGAGGGCGGGGGCGAGGGCGAGAGCAAGGGCGAGGGCGACTGGGCAGGCGGCTTGGCGGCATTCTATTAAAATTAGTTCTAATCCCTTTTCTAATTACTTTATAAGTAGTTTAAGCAGTATATATACTATTCTTAGTTAGCAGTATATAGCAGCTGCTGCTTTAGTATTAGCAGCAGCAGCTCTATTATATACAGTTTAAACTGCAGCATTAGCAGCAGCAATAGCAGCAGTAGTTAGCAGCATAAAAGCAGAAATAGAAATTGCCTTAGAAGGCATTACGCCTTGCTATATAGGCTTATATAGTATTTATAATAGCGCTTAGCTATTAATATAGTCTAGATACTATTCTATATAAAATAAATATTAATTATTATATAACTAGTTTTAAACTATTTTCTATAGCAACTTATAAGCTAAGTTATTATTTAATTACTCTTTATTATTTCTAAAGTAGTGCTTCTCTAAGTTAATTTTATAAAATTAAATATAATAGTTTTAAAGTAATAACTTAGTTATATATTACTATATTTATAAGAAATAAATAAGAATTAATTTATATATATATCTAGTTAGTATTATACTTAATTATATAGCTAATTATATAGTATAGTATTTACTTTAAAATAGCAAAATAGTTCTCTAGGGAATAAAATTAGCTAGCTATTTTAAAATTATTTCTAAGTTAGTTTTAATTATTACTTTTATTATTTCTACTAAAGAAGACTTATAATATTAAATTTTAACTTAGAGATAAGCTTATTAGTAAGTTGCTCTCTTAAGTTTAAATATTACTAGTATTATAGTAATAACTTATATTTATAAAATATTTTTTTTTTAAGTAGTATAAACTAATTTAGAAATAATTTAATAAGATAATAAAAGTAGTTTAAGTTTATAGAAGGAAAAAAAGAGATATAAAGGTTAAGAAAGATAGATCTTACTTAAATAATAAAAATATAGTAGCTAGGCATTTACTTTTATATTAATTTATATATTATAAGATAAAATTACAAAATAATATATATATTTATAGAGAGTATAAGTAAATATATAAGTTTAAGTAAGTATTTTATATAATATTAAAGTTAATAATAATTATAAAGATATATATAGCAATTAACTATAATTGTAAAGATGTATGCAGCAATTAACTATAATTGCAAAGACGTGCGCAGCGCTGCAGCAAATCGGCGGAATACAAATCAGGAAAATCGTAGTAGCAGCGTTTGCGGATGCGAGCTAATGTGCGACCGCATCGCACCTAATGCAGCACGGCAACAGAGGTGCCTGGCGACTTGTAACCAATACCAGCGCGGGCTAAAACTCTGGTACCGTGCCCCTGGGCGTATGTACCAGACCGTTCAGCTGCACTGGGCATTCTGCTCGGGAGCTACAAGCACCTGGGTACCCAACTTTAAGCAAGTACTCAAGTACATGGGAAGTATACAGGGAAGCGACCTGGCTCTGCAAACTTCTAATGGAAGTGTCAGGACGCCGCTGCTGAACGCCACTGGTGCTGGGCTGACCAAGCCATCGGTACACATTCGTCCACGCCCGAGGCCGCCTCTTATTCTTCTTCTTATTGTCAGCTTCGGGGAAGCCGAAAGGCAGACGACGAGCATGTGTCACACTCCAAACCACCATGGCTGACGCTCAATCTGCAAACGGATCGAGAGGTGAGTTTGGGTATAAATCAACATGTACATCTTTCTCCAACAGCACCGTCAGTCATTCTACCAGAAAAATAACGTCGTCTGCAACCACAGATCCAACCAAGACCTCGAAATGCCCAACCTTACTATCAAGTCAGCATTCATCGCCATGGGCATGGCGCTCAACGCTGCGGCTGTTCCTCAGTGTGCTACCCATGCCGACAGTCTTCCCGGCCACATGTACGAGTCCAACAACCATACTGGCTTGGGCAATACCGAAAATGAAGGTACCCGTCTTCGGACGAAGCATCGTCATAGGCTTCGCCCCCGGCCTGGCAATTTTAGCATCTAGAGGTACACGTTACAACGTCAACAAGAGCCGTGGAGCTCGGCGTAGTCATCATGGCTGCTTAGGTGTCACACACATAGATCGCCTCAACCACCAAAGCCGGCCAACACAGATCACGCAACATGATGACGAGGACGAGGGCCAGCTCGCAAACACAACAAAGAGGCGTCGATGCCTCAGGATACTAGGGTACAGTGCTCATGTATATACAGAGAGAGGCCTCGAAGCTCAGGTTCCCAAGATTGAGTCAACAACTTGGATAGCCCGGGAGCCGATTATCAGCTTGAATAGAGTGAATCCAAGCCGTTCCCGGCCGGCAGCAGCCCAGTCAACACCGGCCCTTTTCGCATTCGACGTGCCAGATCTTCATGACGCCAACTCAACGGCAGTTTCCCCCACCAACAGGGTTAAACTCATCGACAATGGAGACGAGTCCGTCGACCATGGCCTGCGCCGTCGCCGTGCCCATGATGTGAGTATTGCTGTTGAGCTCAAAGCATAGCCTGCGGCCCCGAGTTTGAGACACCATGTGTATTGATGTCGGCACAAGATGGGGGTTCTCAAAAAACCGCACCTGCGATGTGCCGGCCGCAGACTGAACCTGCGGATTCTCGTCAATATTCTGGTGTTGGATGGTCGACTCAAACGCCGAGCCGGGCGGCCAGTCGGTGCATTCCTTGATGATGTCCCGGTAGCCGAGGGAGTCGGCCTCCCCGACGGCAAGGAACTGTTCTTGAACGAATGACAGCAGCTCGGCTGGCGCCGGGGTCGACTGGAAACCGACTCGCACGGGAATGAAGTTGAGGCAGCACCCTACCGCCTTGTCAATGCCTGCAATTGCCGAGTTTCGCCCTGCAACCAAATGCCCGTAGACAACGTCGTGTTGCCCGGTCATGCGCGACAGAAGCAGTGCCCAGGCGGCGCTGGCCAGGGTAGCTGGAGTTGTGTTCCCCGGAAGGGGAGGGAGATTTGTCTCGGCGCGAATGTAAATTGCCGCGGGCTGCGGCGCGAGGACATCCCTCTGCGGGAAGACGCGTTTCCGCAGAGTACCGGGCCGTGATCCTTGCAGAAGTTTTGTCCAGTACTCGATGGACTTTGACCGTCTGGAGGAGGCATGCGACAGCAGCGCAGAAAAGCTTGGTGGAGGAGGAGTGGTTATGTCGGCATTGATAAACGACTCGATGATTGTGGGCAGGCAAACGCCGTCGTACTGGGCATGGGACATGCGAATTATCAGTCGCCCGCCATGGTTCTTGTGCCTGAGGAGGACGAGCGCAACCGGGGGCTCGGCGGCGGAGGCCTTGTGAGCATCCTCGAGACAAAAGTTTGCGAGGGCCACGTCGAGATCCTCACTGACGTCTTGTACGCGCAAAGGATGCTGGATTTGATGGAGCACGACTTGCCAGAACCGCCCTTGAAGCCGCATGAAGCACGCGCGAAGAATAGGAAACTTGTCAAGGGTTCGAGTGCAAGCTTTGTGCAAAGCAGAGACGTCGGGGTTGGCGTGCAGATCTACATAGACGTAATTTGCAAAGCGTCCACATGTAGTACCGCCGCCTGTCTTGTCTTGTTTGACGCACATGACGGGGTAGATACCCTCGACAAAACACCTTTCTTGGACACAGGTTGCTGGTAGAATATCGACAATGTCTTCACGATGGATGTTCAGGCCGAGGGAGTCAATCTCCGTCAAAAGGGTTTCTTTGGTATCTGCATCAACCAGCACAACCTGGCCAGGTTCTCGGCTGGATGCAGTTCCGTTTACATGACGCCCATTGACCAGCTCAGCTAGAGTTTCGCGGTGGAAAACGTCCGCTACGGTCATGTTGATGTGGGAATCTCGCGCCTCGCTCACTAGTCTCATGGACAAGATGGAGTCGCCGCCCAGGCGAAAGAAGTTGTCGTCCAAACCTATCACGTCGACACTGACGTTGAGCACCCTGGCCCAGATATCTCGCATCACCTTTTCCACCTCGGACCTTGGTTGTCGCTTGAGCTCGCATCTCGCTGTTCGAACGTTCTCCAACTGCATAACCGTGAATCGGGCCGCAATCTCTCGCAACTGTTTCCTATCGATGTTTCCAGTCGTTGTCATCGGCAGCTGTGGAAGGGAGAATAACAATGACGGCACCATGTAGGCTGGTAAATGCTTGGCCAACCTTCTTTCCACATCCGCTGTCATGGGAAGCAGCTCGAGGCAAGATTCTGGCCTAGGATCCTTGAACTGAACGAAGACACCAAGAAGAGGTCTCGAGGGCAGATCCGCGGACTGAGGTTCGATAACCTCGGCCGCCACATGGTCTGTCTCGGGCATGTAGTTCTGGACCCAATATTCGATCTCTCCCAACTCAATTGATTGCCCGTCAAGCATGGCCTGGGTGTCTTCTTTGCGACCAAAAAATACTAGGCTGCCATCTTGATCATAGCGAACCAAGTCGCCCGTCTTGTAGAGTCTGCCGTGCCGGCCATTCTGTTTGCCCGGAACACCCATGAGTAACCACGCTGGATCCTCGATGTACGCTGCGTCGCCATTCAATCTGTCGCCGAGATCATCGCAACCATCAAGTGGTCCTTCAAGAAGCAGTTCCCCAACGCAGCCAGGCGGCAGCAGAGAGTCATGGTTCCTGGGGTCAACCACCCACGTCAATACGCCTGCTCTCTTGCCTGTGGTTAAGACTTCCCCGACGCAATTTTCTTCTGTTCCTGACACGGCCGAGTTCCAAGTCCATATCCGCTCCAGGTCGTCTCGGGTAAGGAGGCTCTCGTTGCTGATTTTCTTATGGGGCTCACTTATGAGAGACGACACAGCAGCTCCCATAGCCTTGGCCACCCGACCAGCTTCGGCGTCCGAAATGAAACCTCCTTTAAAGGCAATGTCGATCGACAACTCGGTTTCACTGTCACCGATGCTCAACGAGATGGGGTACTAAGAGTGAAGCTTGTTAGTATCGCTGGCTTTATACCATTCAAGTGAGGGTACCGGACACGCCTACCTCTACTGGATCATTACAGGCTCGTTCCCGGATGGTATGTCCGTCTGGAGACGCAGTGGGCTGCTGCGAAAGTCGTTGAAAGCTCAGAATGGTGTTGAACAACCCAGACGAGCCTATTCCAAGAGTCTCGTGGATTTCCATGAGCGAGAATGTCTGATGGGGCAAGCTGTCAACAAAGTCCTTCTGTGCTTCCCGCAGTGTCTCGATGACCGAGCGATTCCCGCCTAGCCGTACGCGATATGGGACCATGGCAATGACGGGTCCGAACATGTCTTCCAATCTGTCGATGGGCACGTCTCGACAGGAGGCGAGGTTGCCAAAGCAAGGGTTCGCGCAGCCCGTGAAGTGATGTAGCACCACAGCCCATGCGGTCTGCATGACAGAAGCTGTCGTGACTTCCCATTTGGAACAGAAGTCGTGTATCTTGGATGCGTCGAGCCCAGGGACCGTGACTGTCACTTCTTTTACCGGCCCTGACCCTGTTGCCCCCTTGGAGCGCGGGAACAGGCACGGTTTCGCGTCTTCCAAGTATTTCGCCCAGAATGCTTGATTGGCATCGCGTGGTCGCCTTTCGGCGTATCTGATGAAGTCGCCGAACGAGGGGGCATCCGGCAAGAGCGTACCACTGTAGGCTTGCCAGAAATCACGAAGCATCACGCCGGTGGAGTGTCCATCCAGGATGACATGATTCACCTCAAAGCATATGCGGGCGAACTTCTCGTCCTCTTTGGATATCGACAAGTGGTGCTGGAGGTCGTATTTTCCATACCGGGAGCAAGGTCCGCCGCCGGCGAGTCCATGGTCTACGCATGTTTCGGATACACACTGATCAAATGAAATGCTGGGTTTGGGGTCTTTGAGGACGACGTGCATTGTCCTACTGCTTCCGGGCACTACGTCGACCAAAATTGAACGCAGCAGCGCGTGCCGCCGCACGACGGCTTGCCAAGCGCGCTCGATCCTGACCAAGTCAATACAATCGCCAGGAGCCTCTGTGGCTCTGATCTCGAAATCGAGCACAACTCGATAGTTGTTCGAGGACTTGAGTTGGGCGACAAGAAGACCCTCTTGTAAGCCGGTACAGGGGAAAATATCTTCAATATCTTGTGCGTCCTTGAGGCCGAGTTGGCACAGCACGACAGATTGGAACTCGTCCACGTCGGCATATGACTTGAAAGCCATGGGAAAGTCCGATAGCGTCCACTCGGGCTTTCTGTTCTCAAGTAGATTTCCCAACCTCGCCAAAGCATCCTTGTAGCTTCTCACCCAAGATGCGATCAAGTCGCCGTGCCGTGCGCTGTTTGGATATTCCAGAGACACGGCCAGCCGGCCCTTGTCCACGTGGAGGTTGAATTCAAACAGGGCAAAACGGCGCAACTGTGACCACGACTCGGGGTGGCAGTTCTCTGTTACCGAGACACTTTCAAAGAGGCTTCCACATCGCTCGAGCTGCTGGTAGGAGCCAGCAAAGTTGAGTAATACCTCGACGGGGAAGCCAGCGACATTGGCTGCCGCGTTGGACTCGTTGGCGAATCTCGACGTGAAGTAGGTCCAGCCATTCTTTGACAAGCTTCTCACCGAGTCCTTGGTCCGACGTATTGTGTCCACCAAGTCCAAGGCTGCTCCGTCGGCCACGAAGGCTGGGAAAATCGTAGTAAACCAGCCAATTGTTCGAGAAAGATCAATGCGGCCGTCCCAGGGCTCTCGGCCATGCCCTTCGCTGAATATCGCAGGCAAGGGCCTGTCAGTAAAAACAGAAGAAAACGAGAAAGCAAGAGCTGCTATCATCAACTCGACCGGGCGCGTGCCAAAGGCCTCATTGCAGGCGCCTAAAATCGCGCTGCTGTGGTCTTCGTCCAGAATGAACTCGTCCGTTACAGTCGCCCCGTGGAGATTTTGGCCAAGTCCCATCTGCCAATATGACAATGACGGTGAAGTGAGGGAGCCCTGCACTTCTTCTTGAAGATGTTTCGTGGCATACTGTGCTTGAAGGGAGCACCAAGTTTGGAAGCTTGTTGTCGGGCTCGGCGATAGTTCGTGTCTCATAAGAAGACTTTCGAGTTCTTCGAGTAGAATCCGCCACGAAACAAGGTCGATAACAAGGTGGTGGATGGCGATGAATAAGGTTTGGCCCTCTGCATCGTCAAAGAGAACCGCCGCGAGAATAGGACCATTCTCAATATCGAGCCTTTCCCGACATTGGCGCATATCGTCAGATTTTGATGGGCGGGGGGAATCGGAGACAACGACTTCAGAAAGGTGAAATGACTGGCATGCATCGTCGACTACGCGTTGCTTCCATGCGTCCTTGCCGACCTGGAAGAAGCGAGCCCGGAGCATGGGATGCCTCGTGACAATCGCCTGGACAGCCTGTGACAATTCTGCAAAGGTCACGGGCCGGCAAAGCTTCAGATGAAAGGTTTGGTCAAAACATTGATTCGGATGCGGCTGCATTGCCGCATACAGTTGCTGGATCGGGCTGAGCTGGAAAGGCTGGCCATCATCCCCCTTGGCGTCAACAGCGCCACTATCTATGAGATGATGCTTTGAGGAAGCGGCAGCTGCCGCGAGCAAGGTAATCGTCTTGCTGCGCAGGATGTCTGCCGTTGAAATGTTGAGATGAAGCCCTCGCGCCGCCGCTGATGCCTGCATGGCGGTGATGGAGTCGCCGCCAAGGCGGAAGAAACTATCGTCGCAGCCAATCTTGTCCGCGGCGATGCCGAGGACACGAGACCATATTTTCTGAAGCGTCTTTTCCATCTCGGTAGCGGGGGCACGCTTGTCGCCGACAGATTCGCTTCTTAGCTGGGCAAGTTGCTGGAGCGTGAAGCCGGCTCCCAGTTCGCGTAGACGACGTCGATCTACCTTGCCTGAGCTGTTTGTCGGGAGTTGACGAAGAGAAAAGTAGACCGTGGGAACCATGTAGGCCGGCAAACGTCTTGCAAGCTCATGCTCAACGTCGGCCGATACGCTCATGACTTGAGCAACTGGTGATGAGGCCGTTTGATCGTCGACTACAAGAAACGCTGCCAACGCGGGCCGTCCCTGACCATTTGAGTCGGTAGGTAATATGACTTCGGCTGCTACTTGCCTTGCAGCCGGAATGCTGGCATGGAGGTGGTGCTCTACGTCTCCTAGCTCGACTCTTTGCCCGCGAATCTTGACTTGGTTGGAATCTTTGCGGCCGACAAAGACCAGGCCGCCATGCGAATTATACCGTGCTAGATCGCCCGTCTTGTACAGGCGGCCCTGACGGCCGGAATGACCAGGCGCCCCGTGAAGAAGCCAGTCTGGGTCGTGGATGAAGGCTGCGGCCGTCTGCTTGGCATCACCGAGATAGCCGCCGCCAACAAGAGGCCCTTCGAGCACCAGCTCTCCGACATCTCCGATGGGAACCAGCCTGTTTTGGTTTGACGGGTGTACTATCCACGTGTTGACGCCAACGCCTCTTCCTATGTCGGATGCTACTACATTCTCCTCGTCGATGGCCGCGACAGTCGAGATGGGGGTGCATTCGCATGGGCCGTAGCCGTTCTTCAACTGAGTTAGCCCAACCCATCTCCTGGCGTACTCCGATGGCAGAGCCTCTCCCGCGAGCATGAGCGTCTCGAGGAAGCCGATAGTCTCGAGCGGGAGAAGATTGGCGGTCGACGGTGTCAATATCGCAAATGTAGCCCGTAGTCGTCGAATAGATGCCGCCAGGTCATTTCGTCGATCCGACTCCGAAGGGATGCACAGGCACGCACCACTGGCCAGAGACTGCAAGTTGTTGAACCAGCTGATATCAAAGGCATATGAAGCAAAGTCGTATACTCTGGCAGTGGGCTCGACCCTGCAGGAGCCGCAACTACGCAGGTGATGGATGGCAGAGCTGAAGTTGGAATGAGTAATGACGGCACCTTTGGGGACCCCCGTACTCCCCGATGTGAAGGCAACATAGAGCTTGCTGGATGGCGTCACGGCCGGTAGTTGACTGGTCCCAGGTAATGACTTGAGCCTCGCCAGCAGGCTGTCGTCTACCTCGACGACATGCTGGCGGCTTAGACGGCGTGCCAGGTCTGCGTTTACCCAAGAGCACAGCATCAGGGCAGACTCGGTTTGCTGGACGATTGTACGAAGCCGCTCCTCCGGTTGCGTCGCGTCCAGGGCCACGGATGCGCCTCCGGCCTTCATGACGGCGAGCATCGCAACCGGCGTCCAGCGAGACTTTTCAAAGCATAGAGGCACTATTTGCTCTGGCTCAAGCCCAAGACTGACGAGATAGTGGGCTACTGCTGTCGATGCTTCGTCGAGCTCGCTGTAAGTCCACTCTCCGTCCCAGGCGCATACGGCGCACGCTTGAGGCTGGGTTTGAGCCATGTGCTGGAACCGCTCATGGACGCATTGCTCAACCGTTTCTGGAAGTTTATGGTTCCAGTGCCAGATTTGCGTGAGCTCTTCGGGAGTCACGGTCTGGACATCTGAAAGGACAAGGTCTGCGCTGGCCTCGTCTAGCTGGGCCACCACATATCCCAAGCGGTTCAGGAGTTTATTGACTCTCCACGCTTCGATCATTCTCGAGTCGAAGTGAGCCGAGACCCTGACCGTATCTGCACCGAGCTGCACGATAAGCATAAGGCCGTGTGAATCGTATCTCTCCCCTTGGCCCAGTTCGCTCCTCCACGTGCCGAGCTCGTCCGTGTTGTCGCTCGTGTCTTCCGGCTGTATCACGAGCAGCGTCTGGAACTTGCAGGCTTGCCGTGCCCCGGAGCTCAGTTCAGCCAGTTTGCGCAAGCCAATTTGCTCATATGCCATCATTCCTGTTGCTTGACGCTGTGCCGCCTCGAGGTACTCGACGGCCCTGTCTGCCTCGTTCCATTTCATACGCACTGGGACCGTCGCAAAGGTTGGCCCAGTCATCATTTCTATGTTTTCAAGCGGTGTGTTTCGGCCAAAGAGCGTAGCACCGAAAACGATATCATCCGTGTCAGTCGTCTTTCCGACCAGCAAGGCCCACGCTGCGCGTATCATGATGGGAGGAGTAATGCCTAACCGGTTGCTCTGGGGCGGCGGGAACGAATACTCGGCGGACTCGTTGGCCATGGGCTTCTCCATGTGTGGCGGAAGACTGGGAAACGGCACACACTGGCAATCTTCCAGAGCACCAAGCCAATAGTCCCTCATCGTCTTGTCGTCCCGGCTCCTGACGTACTTTACGAAAGCCTGGAACTGGGGGCCTTGTTGAAGCTCTTCATCACGGTACACCCTTCTCACCGCGTCTAGCATGAGGGGCATAGACCACCCATCGTAGAGGGCGTGGTGTATGGTCCAGACAAACCACTTGGGGATTCCCATGGCATCTTGGATCAGGGCGTAGCGAGTCAGTGGCTGGCCCAGATCCATGGGTTGTTCAATATCGGATTTGAGATAGTCGTCCAAGCAACCTGCTTCAATCCAACGTACCGGCTCGTCTACCACTATCTGAACAAGGCCAACGCGGTCGTGATGTACCAACCTGGTCCGCAGAATTGGTAAACGACGGACCACCTGCTCCCACGCCGCACAGAGCTTCTCAACTGAAGCTCTAGGCGATAACTGTAGCACGTATTGCCCGATGTAAGATCCTGGACTTACGGACGTCAAGGACATGAGACCTTCTTGCAGCGGAGTGCATGGATAAGCGTCATGTATGAATGCATCATCCTTGGTGCCGCCGGCCTGGCTCAGGTCGTACTGGGAACATATCTCGTGAAGGAGCGACTGCAAAGAGCCCTCGTCAGACAAGAGGGAAAAGGGCGCGATGACTTCGTCTGGTTTGTCGGTCAAGGACTCCTGGTGGCTGTGGTCGACCAGTTCACGCAGCACGGGATGGCGAAAAATGTCGGCTACACTGACTTTGATGCCGATCCTCCGAGCCTCGGCGACCACCTTCATGGCCGATATCGAACTACCCCCAAGGTGGAAGAAGCTGGCATCGATGCCAATTGTACAAGCATCGAGGTTCAAGACCTGCGCCCAGACCTGGAGCATTCGTCGTTGCGCTTCCGACGCCGGTTGCTGAATGGGGCCTCGTGCTGAGGTCCTGCTTTCGAGGCCTTTGACGAGTGCTAGGCGATCAATCTTACCGTTTCGGTTGAGAGGCATTCCATCCAGAATCTCGATCACTTGGGGCACCATGTACAGTGGCAGCTGAGACTTGAGCATTCCAAAGAGCTCGTATTGAATCCGTTGCGCGGGGTGTTTTCGCAATTGTCCATTGGTGAGAGACTGCTCGATATCGTCCTGATGATTCGTCTTCAGGTTATACTTCTCGTCTCCTTGAGCCTCGCTTTCATCTCCATGCTGCATTTCTCCGGCTTTGTCGCTCGGCAGGTCGACTGCAGCGTCAACATCACGCACAGTCACGAAGCTGACGATGCGAGACTCCTGGCCGTCCTCGTGTTGCAAAGCGGCAACAGCCTCGTCCACCATGGCGTGGTTGCGAAGCGTGTGCTCAATCTCCCCGAGTTCGAGTCGCTGGCCCCGGATCTTGACCTGGGCAGCTTGCTTCCGACCAACAAATCTCAAGCATCCGTCGCTCGTGTATTGCACCAAGTCACCCGTCTTGTAGAGCCTACCATGCCGCCCAGGCCTGGTCGAGGACCCGCGGAGCAGCCACTCGGGGTCTTTTATAAAGGCGGCCGCAGTTTTGGCGTCATCATTCAGATAACCTCGTCCAACGAGCGGGCCTTCCAGGAGCAGTTCGCCAGTGCATCCTGGGGGGAGCAGTGTGTTGTCATCATCCGGATCGACGATCCACGTCACGAGTCCCACGCCCTTTCCAATATGCGCCGCCTCGTCCGGGCTCCTCATGTTGTAGTTGATTGTGCTTGTCGGTGTACATTCGCAAGGACCGTATATGTGAATGACGTTGACCTTCCCCCACCATCGTCTGACATCAGAAGGATGCAAGGCCTCGCCCCCGAAAATCACAGTCTTGACCGAGGGTATCCTCTCGGGTGACAGCACCTGGGCCATGGATGGCGTGATATCAAGTATATTTGCCTCTAGTGACGCTATGCTCCGCTCCAGGTTGTCCTTGCGATCCTCGTCGCTCGGAACACACAGGCATCCACCCGTCGTCAAGGCAGAGAGCACATTGCTGACGGAAACATCGAAGCTGTACGACGCAAAGTCGAATATCCTCGCATCCCTACTCATCCCCATACACTCTGCTTGGTGGTGCAGAGCAGAAGCGGCATTTGCGTTGGTGATCAACACCCCCTTTGGCATGCCGGTGCTTCCAGACGTGAAAACGGCATAGAGAAGAGACGACGGGCTGGGTCGTCGGCGGATTTCTTGTTGCGCAGGCTGGTCAGTACTGACAGGCCCGGTTTCGGTGAAGAGGTCCCAGCTGAGGACTATCGCTTCCCGTGCTAGTCGCGAACTCATCTCGCCGTTGGAGGACGAGGATATCATGACGCTGGCTTGGAGTTGATCGAGAATGACCTGCAGGCGCTGTTCGGGCAGGGATGGATCCAGCAGAACAAAGGCGCCTCCGGCTTTGATGACTCCGAGTACTGCCACCGTCGTCCACATGGACTTTTCAAGACATAACGGCACGAGGACATCCGGTCCGACCCCCAGGAGGCAAAGTCTAGACGCTAGCTTGGCAGCGAGGTCGTCAAGCTCGCCGTAGGTAAGCTTTCCGTCCCAGGCACAGACAGCAGGGGCACGGGGTTGTGCTTGAACTCTTGCGTCGATCAAATCACCAACGCGTCGCTCCACTGATGTCGGCGCTGTGCTATTCCACTCCCAGATTTGCTCCAGATGCTCGCCAGCCGCGGCAGCGCTTGTTGACGTTGGCTTCAACTGCTCCCCGTGCGACCGGGGCTCTCGGTCCCGGTCACTTTTTGCTCCCTGATCGAGCGAGGCCGGGTTGCCATTCCTCGTTGCGGTGGACGGGCGTTCGGGAGGCCCGTTGGCGCCGTTGATGATCTCTTCTGAGAGACTCCCTGTTCGTTCTGTGTCCTTTTGCGGCGGCATCGGGACGGATGGCGCCGGAGGAGACTGAGTTGATCCATTGGCGGGCATGGTCGGCGATGCTCAGTCAGATTCACTCTGCTGATGGCGACGATGTCTCCCCGCCGTATGCAGTCTTTGTGCTGTTGCTCGACTTTCCTTTTCCTGCGCCGTTGCCCAGGGCAGGAGGGAGAAGCCTGCTTGATCAATTCAACAGTCAATTGGCGGCTCAGTCAAGGTTACGCTCCTCCTGTCTGAGGCTCTAGGCTTATACAATCGTCGCAATGTGGCATTCTACTTGTGTGGTGGCTGAACCCCGAGACACTGATTCCCTTGCATATTCCGGAATCCGTACCCAGGAACACGTCCCCGGTAACGGAGAAGCCAGCCCGAGATTCATCGTGAGAGTACGGAGTACTCGGTACCATGAGCTCTATGCCGTTGCGGTGCTGGCGAAGCGACATTGTGACCACTGGCAAGTATTGCAACAACAGCAGCAGTACGACCGCTTCGTACTATTTGCTCACCGTACGAAAGACCCCATGAGACATGCGTCGTACGAAAGGAGCGCAGTGCAGTAGTCGGATGGAGAATCATGCCTTTAAGGATCGGTATGGCTCCGTGGAACCAGCTCCGTGGTAGCTGCGGCATAGCGTTCGCTTTCGTCGGTACCGTTTATGCGCACGGAACCCAATCTGGAAGAGATGGCTAGCATCCTGCAGCCGCCATTGGCCCGTCGAGTGTGAATCTTGCGAGCTTTGGGCTCCGGGACTCCGTACTCGCGCGTATTTCGCCATGTACGGAGTCCTCTGCGGAGTACGGAGTATGACCAAAGTTGACCTATGTGTCAACCCATGCGTAGGCCGGACATGAACGAGGGACGCAGTAGCCGCTCCCGGCCACGGTCCTGTCGTCAGCGGCTACGTGGAGTGACATCGTGGCATAAGTCGTGGACCGATGAAGCACGGAACGACACCGTGGAAATCCACACGCGCACTGTGCAAAGAGATGCAAAATCCAAGCCGGTGTCAAGCAAACACTCTTCGTCCGCTTCGTCTACACACTTGTCAAGCGCGCAACTACGAAGCTGCCACGTCGTTGTGGCTCTCTTGAACATGCTGCCTTGAGCCTCGAGCAAGACATTGCCGACCGCTGGGCCTGGTACCGACATTAAGCGGCTGAAGAGCGGTGTGTCTCATGTCTCGACTCTCGACAACGCTGCTCTTCTCCGTCCATAGCGCCCCGTCATGCAGTGCAGCACTATGCAAGAGCCGACGTGATTGAGCATGATGTCGATTCTCCCTTCCGTCGGCCACTCGGGAGACTCACACGGCATGGAGCAATTACGAAGGAATACTCCATCAGTGCCCACCCCAGATGTGACGAACCGCTTGCCCTGTGCCAGACGGGCGTGCGGTATTTTGCATCCGACTTCACGTTGCCTCGACTCGGAGCTCGACTGCTGTTCCGCACAGGGCATCTCGCGAGACCTCTGTAGCGGCGCACGACCATGGGCAGCATCTCATTCAGTATAGCCGCGAGGCAGGGTATCCTCTAGGGAGCACCGTATCTTGAGCATCTGGAACTGGCCATGCCCCTTGCAAGACATGCTGGCCGCGCCAGGGAGGGAGCGTATATGAGACAGCCCGTCAACTTGAAGGAAGATGGTGTCATTGGCACGCTTTGTATAAACCTCGGCCCAAGCCGATGAGTTGCCTACGACTGTCCCATCAGTCCATCATTGGCTCTGCAGGCATTGCAACTTATCACATCAAGGCTGGTGCAGGAGCAAGCCTCTTCCCGTTGAAGAAAGATCCTTGGGAAACTAATATTCAAAGCGATGCCCGCCCCGGCACTGACGTTAGTGCAGATATGGAACCACGTTCTACATCTTGGCCCTCTCTCGCTCCTGTTGATCTTGTCCTTGCTCGCGTCTATACGGCTGGCCTACCGTCGTTACAGACCACTCCGCCACGTTCCCGGCCCCTGCATGTCCAAGATATCGGGACTCTACCTGGCCTGGTCTGATTTTCGCTATTGCCGAAACGACAAAACTCTCGAATGGCACCGCAAGTACGGCCGCATCGTCCGCATCGCCCCCAACGAGGTCTCGGTGGCCACGCTCCAAGGCACAAGAGACGTTTACGGCACGTCGCATCGGTGGCCGAAGAGCAACTATTTTGACCACTTCATGGGGTTTGGGCGGCGGTCAGTATTCGCAACGAAGCCTTATAAAGAGCACCAGGCAAAGCGGAGGCTGATCTCGGCCTTTTACCAGCCCACGACCATATACAAGTCGCCGCACATCGAACACCACGTCCAAGAGCGTGCTCAGACGCTCCTGCGCCAAGTGCAAAAGGTTGCAGAGGTCGACGTCTACAGCCTGACGGACTGGTATGCGCTCGACATCATCACCTACCTCGTCCTGGGGCCCGACCACTGCACTCGCTCGATCGAGACCGCGTGCCCTGAGCGCAGCATCCTCGCCGGTCTGAAGAAGCAGCAGTTTGTCGGGTCGTTCCGCATCCGGTACCCGACGGCCTACGACTACATCTCTCTTCTTTGCAGAGCCCTGAGCTCGAGCCTAGGCTATCTGTCTGCAGACAATGATCTCTCGTCCTGGTGTAAGCAGCGCATTTCCCAGGCAGTCAAGGGACCTGGCATGTCTGAATCCCACTGTTTGCTGCGGCACCTCTTGGAAGCGCGTGCCCGCGAGGCGACCAAGGTCCCCATCGACCAGCAGTACATTGCGGCCGAGGTCCTCGACAATATCAATGCCGCCGAGGCCACGGTTGCCGTCACGGCAACGTACTTGATCTGGAGACTGACAGGGGCTCCGGAGTGGCAGAGGAGGATACGGGACGAGCTGAAGGCCTTGCCGCCGAAGCCAGACGGGTCGGTGCCGTTCTCCGAGCTGGACAGCCGCGTGCCCTCGCTCGAAGCGTGTCTTCGCGAAGTCTATCGTCTACACCCGGCATCTAGTGGGCGAGCCGAGCGCGTAGTCCCCGAAGGTGGCCACGTCCTGTGTGGCGTCTACGTCCCGCAGGGGACTATAGTCACGACGTCCATCACGGCTCTCCATCGGGACGAGGCTATTTTCCCGGATCCCCATCGATTCCGTCCCGAGAGGTGGCTTGACGGGGACCCCTCGACGCTCAGGACGCGCGAGGCTCATCTTATTCCGTTCGGGCACGGTGCCAGAATTTGTCTAGGCAAAGCGCTCGCCACGCTGGAAATAAAAGTGCTCATTGCACACCTGTATCTGAGGTACAACACCACCATGGGGAGGTCGACGACACCGGAGTCGATGAAGCAGTGTAGCACGCATGACGCGGTGCCCAAGGGCCTTGGATGCATGGTCAAGTTCCACGATGTTGCTGAGGACGTGTACAATACCCACGGCAGCTAGCCGCATTAGACGATGGCCGCATGGAAATATGACCAGTCCAGATCCTACTTTGCACGTGTGCCATGTGTCCCTGTGTATGCCGTGCCGATGCCAGCGCGTGGCGCGGAAAACACGGTGACAGACAGCGTTACGCCCGGCTTTTCATAAGGAGCACCCGCAGCATAACCCACGCGGCTTGCAGGGGACGCCGGCAGACTGAGGAACGGACAAGGCACAGGAAAAGGCTTGGCAATGGAGCCTCATGCAACAAAAGTCGGTAAGCGTTCGGGCTCAGCGGGACGCGTCTTTTGATTTCTCAAGACCCTCGAGACCCAGCAACCACCACCACCACCACCACAACAACAACAAAACAAAACAAAACAAGACAAGACAAGGCAAGGCAAGGCAAGACAAGACAGAATGAACTACCAGCGAATGGCCATTGAAAAGGAGGCTCCGGAGGAGGTCGGAGCCGTGATCAAATACAACCTTTCCGAGAGCGCCATATCAGACCAGACGCTCGAGTCGTTGAACATCACCATCCCCCGGGACACGGTGCTGACTTACACAGAGCACAAGGGCAGCTCCAAGATTCGCTCGCTGGTCGCCCAGGCTTCGAACGGCAGCATCAGCCCCGAGGACGTGCTCGTGACGGCGGGCGCCTCGACGGCCCTCTTCGTCGTCAACACGGCCCTCCTGGGCCCCCGGGACCACGTGGTCATCACGCGTCCCAACTACGCGACCAACCTGGAGGTGCCGCGCGCCATCGGCTGCCGTGTCACCCATGTCGATCTGGAGTTCGAGTCCCAGTACCGCGTGGACCTGGCCCAGGTCGGCGCCGCCGTCCGCCCCGGCGTCACCAAGCTCATCAGCGTGTGCTCCCCCAACAACCCCACGGGCACGATGCACTCTGGATCCGAGCTCCGGGCGCTTGCGGACCTCGCCAAAGAGAAAGGATGCTACCTCGTCGTCGACGAGACGTACTCGGAGCTCAGGTACGCCTCGGGCCGGGCAGGAGAGGAGTCGATCCCGGCCGCGGCCTCGCTGGGCAGCCACGTCATTGGCGTCTCGTCCATGTCCAAGGCCTACGGGGTTCCGGGCATCCGCGTCGGCTGGCTCACCACCACCGACGCTCGTCTGCAGGAGGCGTTTCTCGCGGCCAAGGAGCAGATCAGCATCTGCGGGAGCAGCCTTGACGAGCTCTGCGCCGAGCAGATCCTCTCCCGGCGCGGCGAGATACTCCCCGCGACCATTGCCGATATGCAGAAGCGGAGGGACCGCATTGGCCGCTGGATCGCCGAGGAGAGCGAGTGGCTGGACTGGGTCGAGCCCGAGGCCGGCGTCATGTGCTTTGTCAGGATCAAGAAGGAGCCCGTGGGGGGGTTCGCGGCATTCTACAAGACATTGCTGGAGGAGCACGGGGTCTACATCGGGCGGGGGGGTTGGTTCGAGAGAGAGGACAGCTTTTTCCGGCTGGGATATGGATGGCCGACATGGCAGGAGTTGGAACATGGACTTGTCCTTATTTCCAAGGTCCTTCGGGGATGAGGGCGAGGAGGTACCGAGTACTCCGTACCGGTTCCGAAATACGGACAGAGAAAACCCACGCCGGCATGGTTTGGATGGCGGGAAACAGGACAGGCCTTCTGTCGAGAAACGATGTACAAGGATCGCCTTCGCGCTTTGCTTCACTCTACTCCGCACTCTGTTCTGCGGGGGCCGGAAATAGCTCACGTCTTTGCAAACGAAGTCATTGGTCCGTCCCGGAGTGGCTGAGATTGCGGCCGGCTTGCGGTCAGGGCCACATGCCGCACCTACTAAGTTATATATCATATATGACGAGTGAAGACTCGGTGCGGTACTCCGTACTCCTTTCCTATCCGATGGACTGCCCAACGAGCTGCATTTCTCCGTCTCCATATTGGCCAAGTCTCCGTGGACCGCGGAGCCCGGCGGCAAAAGCATGTAGCATCGACCATCGACCATGTACTCCGTGTTCCCGTGTCTACTGGCTGTCTCGGGAGATTCTGATACGTCACATCTCGCTTGACAGCCTTGCGAGCGTGGCAGAGTGCAGAGACCTGCAGGCGCTTGCGGAAACCCCAAGTTACACAACCCCGACACGACATGACACGATCTGGAACGATGGAATCCACACACTGCATTATTGCACCAACTCGACATGGTCTCACCCGCTTCAGACACCAGCCAGCGCACGTGCAGGGCCCGGCTCGTGACACAGTCTAGTCACGATCCTCGGGATGGAAAAGCAGCGCCCTCATCTCGATGCTCTCCCTAGTCGGCTCGTGCTCCGTTGACGGATCAACAAAGGAAGAGTGAGGCGTGCGCCTCGCCCTCCCGTCCTGCTTGGAGTCGTAAAACTTGATCAAGGTCACCATGTCAGGGGGCTGCCTGTAGCGAAAGTACCACTTGGTGTCCGGGTTCGCCTTGACGTTCCACCCCTCGCCCACCTGGCTCGTGTCGACGAACTTGATGGGGAAGAGGTCGCTCTCGGGCGCCGAGTGCGCGTCCGCCAGCGCCAGCGGGTCCCTGAGGATGGTCCGGATCGGACGCCAGACGCTGATCATCTGGTACCGACCCTTGAGGAGCTCGGCCGCCTCGTCGGGGAGGTGGTGGCGGACCTTGCACTCGGCCCCGTGGTACGACGAGTCGACGTGCACGCGCTTGAGCGGGCCACGGGGCTGGCCTTGCCTGGTGAAGTCCTTTGGCGCCCTGCGGACGGTGTGGTCGAAGATGAAGACGCGCGTGGCACCCGTGCTGCGACGACGGTTGGTCTGGGCTCTGTTCACTCGGGGGCTGCACACTGCGGCTTGCTTACACGTCTTTGAGCAGTTGTTCCGTCTCCGGGTAGTACACTTGTCTGATCTCCTTGTCGTCGAGGAAGTCCTTGAGCTTGCTCTCGTGGTGGTGGAACTGGAATCCGTGGCTGTCCAGCGTGTAGTCGAGCTCGTGGCCGCTGACGTCGTGGATGGTGACGGGCATGTTGACCTCGGGCCGCTCGTAGCTCTCTGGCCTCCCAATGTATATTGGGGCCTGGGGGGAGCCGTCCTCGTTCGGTTTGACAAAGGTCAGTGTGGTGTGGACATGGTGAGGGCTTTCGGGGACGGGAGCCTCGAGTCTGTCTGCCGGCAGAGAGGCATGGGAGCCGGGCGTTTGTACCGTCGCTGAAGCCATATTTCGGGGTCGGATTCCGCGGACGGCGGTGTGAGGTGGTTGATCTCAGCTTGGATGAGGACGAGGGATAACGGAGCACTGGAATTATATAACCGCCATCGTCCGGGAGCACAGGGCCCGACGCACGCAGTGGTGGCCTGTTCGGCTCGCTATGGTGATGGCGTCGTTTCTCACTCGACGACTTCTGTTCGAGCGTGGATGGAGATTGTCCGCACCGTGAGAGTCCCATCCGTCTGGCTGAGCGGCATGTAGTACGTATGCGTTTGCAAGCGCAGGTAAATGCGACCTCGTATGCAGGGATACGTTGGTCCGCGAGTATTCACCAAGTGCCAGACGAGTTCAATGCACCAAACGACGCAAAGGCGACACACTGGGTAGAATTATCTACAGGGGTGAGAAGTTGCCGCTCTTCACAGTGGTGAGCCTCCTTGTGTAATACATACTTTGGTAATTGCCCACCCACAGCTTTTAATTGTCTAGATGAATGTGTGATGGAAAACCCAGTCTCAGTCTTCCGTCTTTGGATCGTGATTCGTGCCTCGTGGGAAAATCATCATGAACAGGAACGGAGTCACCACAGCTCTCGCTTCCTACGCCTCTTTGGTACAGTAAACTAGGTCTATAACGATATTCTTTGTGAGGCTTTTTTTATTGTTATATAGCAACTATTGTTAAAATGCAACTATTATAGGGCTTAAATCTACTAGGAAAATTACACCTAGCAAGATTTAGCTCTACTATAAGGAAATCCAGCTCTACTATAAGGAAATTTAGCTTCTATAGTAGAGCTTAATAATAATAAAATATATAGGTAACTAATAAAAAGTTAAATAATATTATTAATAATATAACTATTAATAATTTACTAGGGAAAAACCTTAGATAACTGTGAATTATTGTAAAAACCTAAATATCGCTATAACACAGGATCGTTATAGACATAGTTTACTGTATTTTCCATCAACAAAGTATTCCCATTCTCCGTCTTCTTATTGGTTCGCACCGCAGATGCCCATCCTACGCACACCCACAGGCATCTACCATCGACATGGCAGTTCCCTACCCAATGATTGGCCCCCGAATCTCGGCGTGACTAGGTAAAAAGTCTCATCTCTTGTCAACGGAGACGCCTCGTCCTTTAGGAGTCGTGGCTTTGCCACCAAAGTCTGCAAAACGCCCTCGCAGGCATGTCAAGGCGTGTTCGAACATGATTCGTAAGACAATCTCACCAAGCGGCCCAGGATACATCCTCTTCCTCGGCTATCCCTCTTCCTCGGCAAGAGCTTGACGACGGGTCTTGCTGCCGGGGTCCAGGTATGGTCTCTCGCCGATCCCCACGGCACGATGGCCAGTCCGGGCACCCAGCCCGGCATAATCAAAGATGGCGGTATGATAGACCGAACGGTTATCCCAGATCGCTGCACACTGGTCAGATTCTGCCAAAATCGTATCCATGCGAGTGCTGCAACGCTCGAGTACCCACCGATGTCGTAGGGGTTCTCCCACCGATGCCGCAATTGACAGTCGTGTTCTTCGACAATCATCTGCAGGAACCAGTCGAGCAATCTCTTGCTTTCGTCCGGCGTTACGTCGTTGATGCGCTCGACGTGATTGCCCACGGCAAAAAGACTCTTCCATCCCGTGACAGGGTTGGTGCGAACGACGGGGTGGACGGCCCTCAGAGAACTGCCAACGTTGTTGGGCGACCCGCGGGGACTGGAATATAGTTGGAATCCCTTTGCAGCAGCCACGGTCGGCAGTCTGGACTGGGAGAAGTCGGCTGTCAGGCCTTCGAGGAACCTGCGGTAGGCAGGAGAAATCTTGTCGTAGATCTCGCAAGATGAGGCCCACAACGTGTCTACACGGGCAACAAACAGTCAGTATGGTAGAGCAAAGAGCCTGGAACGGGACGAGATGAGCATCGAGCACCTCCGCCGGTCTTGGGCAGCTTGATCAGCTTCAAGATGGAGTAGTCGGCGGGGTTGGGCTCGTAGCCCGTGTCTGTATGCCAGCTGTTTCGGATATCGGCAGGTCTGTTTTTCCAAAGGTCCTCTGCAGGGTTAGCGGCCTGGTCGGTGGTGATGATGTTGAGATACGGGTCCCGTTCGGGATCGAAGTTGGCCAGTGGGTGGATGTGAAGCGTTGAGGATTCCGGCTTGCCCGTCAAGCGACCCAGGCGAAGAGCCAACTCCTTCTGAAGCTCATCCGTGAGGTCGGTCTGAGCTCGGAAAAACACGACACCCCGGCGAGAGACTGTCCGGGCTCCTCGTCAGCCAGATCCGAGAGAAGGAGCAGTTCCACGGAATATGCCCACCAGTCACTGCCAAGTCTCGCAGCATCTCATCACTGTTTGCATCCCTCATCCACTCCACCACGTTGGCGTCGGGAAACTCGGTTCCAATCACGGGTGTCACATGGTAGGACTTGTAGCCATCCAAAAGCCCTCTCGGTTTCAAAGGTTTCCTAAGAGCGGAGGACTCGGTGGCGCTCCCTCGCAGGTCATGGTCCTGGGAGATGGTCATTTCGTGCCAAGCAAGTGGGAGCAAGGTGTCGGGGTAAAATAGAAGTCTTCGCCTTGACGGACCCCAAATGCAAATCCAGCCAGTGTCCGGGCCCTATTTATGCCCGGGACTATGGTATCAAGGGCGAGGAGTGAGGGGTACGCGACGTCCGAGCTGGACGGCGTCATGTCGAGTCGCATGCTTTTGCCGCTGCACTTGCAATTCCGCAATAAGGCCTTTGCTTGCGCTGTTTGCCGACCATCAGCTTGAAACAGGACCGCGGAGCCTTTGGCAAAAGGGATCGTTGCACAATGCCTTTTCCTCTCGCTTCACTGAGCCTCTGAAAAAGGCATGTAAAATTCTCTTTGAATAGTCCCATCTTGATCTTGCGTTGCGCACCTGATCTGGCCTCTTTCCCAAGCCACTCATGCCAAACCGAGACTATAACGCTAGTCTCTGGGATTCTTTCTTCACATGTGATGCGAATCGCACGCAGCTAAAGCTTCTACATCTCGCTGCCTATCGGAAATCAAAGATGGAATACGTGTTCTCGGAACTGCACAACATGTCCGAATCAACCAGGAGTATGATTGGCTCGCCCAAGGTTCAACTGCAGTTATATTTTTGTGTGCAACGGCCATCAATTTGCACATTTGACCTAGAGCTCCAAGTAGCCCAGACAATTTTCCCAATCCTCTACTTGACGTCATGTGGACAGAGATGGGAGAGATGCCATCAGATCCTACTGTGTTGCATCTATTCGCAGCCTACTGTTCGCGAATACCGAGGCGGTAGTTTCAACTAATTCGTCTGCGGAGGTCGGTCACTGTATACTTCGCGAGCTGACCAAACCAGTCCAACAAAAAAGACCACTTATCCCATCGAGACTCTGATGAAGCTGTTCAAGTCGAGCACGACGGCCATGTTGATTATTCCTTATGATGGTTGCTGCCATCGGGTCATATCCTTGCAATCAATGTCTTAATACTAAACCAAGCACCGGGAAATCGTTGACTTCTCTCACATCTAGCCACGTCGTCGTTCTTGTCGACTAGTGTCTGAGCCACTCCAATCGGAAGGGAACGAGGGTAAGTGGACAAATCGACGCAGAGTGGTTCGAACAGATTGGTCGGTAAGCTAGGCCGCAGCCGTATTCTTTCACCCATCTTTCTATTTTTCTTTTTCTTCTTCACACTTCTATGCGGTACGGATGGTAATGTAACGTCACGTCACAAGGAAGGAATAACTGACCCCCCAGCGGTTCATGATTTTATCTTCTCAAAGTATGCACTACCTCATCGAGCTTTTTCGTGAATAATTTCATCTCCTCCACGGTGTTGTAATGCAGCAAGCTTGTTCGAATAATGCCGTCATCTGTTAATCCAAGAACATCGTGGACTGTACGAGGAGACCAACAGTCGCCTGTGAGTAGCCGAAATTTTGATGTTTCATGTATCTCGTTGCCGACCCTGGCAGACGCAACTCCGTTCACGGAGAAGCTTATCAGGGAAACTCGAGTTTTGGGGTCCGAGGTCCGCGATCCATAGATAGTGTAAAGGTCCGGGTTGGCTGTCAAGTAATCGAGAATATACCTTGTGATGACCTCCTCGTGCGCAATTATGGGGCCCCAACCAACTTCGTCGGCCAAGTAACTGATGATGGGTACTAAAGCATGTTCCAGCTCGATGCAGCTGTTGCCTAGGCCCAGCTTTGCGGATAATGTGGAGGAATCAAAAAAGTAGTGGTTGAGACTGGTCAAGTAGCGCTGCTGAACATTCCGCCTGGCATAGATCTGGGCAATGTGAGGGCCAAATACTTTATACCAGCTGAAGACGTACAAGTCGACATCCAGTTGTTTGACGTCGATAGGCCGATGAGGAGCCCAGGCTACTCCGTCCACACATACCATAGCGCCCGGTATGCTATGGACGAGCTCTGCAATCTCTTTAATGGGTTCAATGGTTCCTGTGATATTTGACACGTGTCCACAGCATACAAGTCGGGTCTTGGATGACAAAAGTGGTCGGAGCGATTCCAGGGTAAGTTTCGGGTCGTTGTTATTTCCTACCCCTCTGGCCGGTGTCCACCACTTGATGGATATACCCAAACTTTTGGCCAGGGCAACCCACGCAGTTATGCCAGCCTCGTGGCAAAGAATGGATACGATGATTTCCGAGTCCGCATTGAGATTTGGGCCGAGAGAGTTGGTCAGAGTTCGCAAAAGCCCAGTCGTGGAAGGTCCAAAGGCTTGATTCCCAACTTTGATTAGCAAAAACCCAGCAGCTCAGGAGTCAGATGACGTCAAGCGAATACCGCAAGTATACCTTTAGCAAATTAATCAAAATAGTGTCCAAGGCCGGGTTTCTCTTACCAATTTCGTCAGGGTCAGCATTCATGAATGACGCAAGTTTGGCGTATTGGAGAGCACGCTCCTTGACGTCGATCTGGCTTTTGGAGTCCATTCCGCGCAAGTTCATGTGAGGGGATGACATTGTCCGTGCGATACTGCGTAGAGCCTTTTCTTAATCGAAAGGTTTCTGTCACAGCATTTCATAAGGCTCAGACAACTCACCTCTCCATGACTCCTCTATGAGCCACAGCACCGGAGCCATTGTTCAGACAGATTAAACCTTTGTTGAGACCTGGGAATTGTTTTCGAACAGTCTCGATGACAAGATTGGGGATGCGCGTCCGGATATTCATTGGCGAAAGAGTGTCGAAAGAAAGTTACGAACGGCCTAGTAAAGAGTATTATTCTAAGGCGCCGAAAGTTGTTGCGGCGGTATGTGTGACTATGGCTCGTCTCCTGACAGGTTCAATTAGACCCGAGGAGGGTTTTAAGCAAGAGCCAGCAGGTTCCACGTTAAAATACCAGGCAAGCCTCCGCTTGCCATGCCTCTTGCAAACATGACTGTGGGACTCGTCGTACGGGGTATAAGAAGACTGATATCTTGACCTGCGACCTGCGCATGTTGACCACTTTGTGATCAAATTGTGGCTTCGACCACCTTCAGCCGGCCTCGAAGTGGTAGCGCGGACACGGTGCTCGCTCCTGGTAGCAAAGAGCAACACAAACGTCAACTGTTAGCGGGGTAACGTCGGCACCGGTATCCGCCCCTTTGTGCTGCTTCTCGTCACCGCTTTAACGGGTTGCCAACGAAGCGGATTCTGATTCCGACGATGGATGGATAGGACGAGACATGGAACGAAAGTTCGAGCTCCACATGTCGCTGAAATTCCCAGAGATTCATGCCTAAGTGGGTCCGAATCGTCTTGTGCCGTGAAGATGGCAACTGAGACCGACGTTTGGATCCAATGTTGTGGCTGGCTGAGAGATACCGCGCGGCAACAAGACATTTCAGGACAGTCTCTTCAGGACTTTCCGGAGCACTCCGGACTCCTTACTCCGTACCCCAGACCCCGTATCCTCCCCCGATCGCTTTTAGCGGCAGCAGGTCCGAACAATGTTCATTGTTGAGTCTGATTGCGTCCAGGCCGGACTCCTCTTCCCCCAAATCCTGCTTCCTCCTGGATGCGCATGGAGCCGAAGTCGAAACCGCAGTTACAAGACTTGCTTGCCCAGCTTGCTCGTTTCTTGAGGGCAAACGAGTCGAGAATCTCGGCCGAGCAGGTGTCGAAGTGCTTGCAGCAGCTGTCCGCAATGGAACTGTCTGCCTTGAATCGCCTGTTTTGCCTATTGTGTCGAACCAAGGTTGGTTGGCTCATGCGGACCACGATTGCTCTCAATCCCGACGTCGACGCTGATGGTGGCCTCAGGCCCTGCAATCCAAACTCGGCAACAACAAGAGGGACGCACCTTCCCGCACGAGTGCGAGTGGGACCTTGAGCCCACCACCACCTCCCCTCACCCCGGCTGATGTCATCAACATCGGCACCAACAACCACCTACTTCAGGTCAGCAAGCCCAGGTCATCCAGGCTAGGCGATGCCTCGTCCACGGCCGGGGCCACTCTTCAGGATGACGTCTGTGCAAGGTCACCGTCGTCCACAGACCGACCTCGCGGCACTCGTCATTCTCAAGAAGGCCATCCTTGTCGCGGTCCTGACCAGGACCCAGACCGAAGAGGAGTCGTCCTCGCCTCCCACCAGGCCTCAGCCACCACTCTCCACGTCGGGGCCGATGATGACGCCTTTTGTCGAACCGGGTTGGCCACGTGCAACGAAATAAAACTTTCCCCGAGTACTAAACGACTCTTGGAGGACTGTAAGAACGATTGCGGGCAGTTCCTGCGTGCAATCAAGGAAGCTAAAGCGGCCCTCCCAACTGGGCATGGCTGGGAGGCTGCCATTGCCACCAAGAAAGAAAACGCTGATATCCGTGATCTGATGAGGATTTACCATAGGTTTGAATGCCACAATATCTACTCGCACGTCGTCGAGGCAGGATTTCATACCGGCACACATTGGATCCGGGAAATGCGCACTGTCTTGGTTAATAAGCTATGCCGGGACTTCCCCGACCGGTTTCAGAACCAAAAAATGGCTAATAAATGTTTAAACTGGGTTGATCAGGGCTGCAGGTACCGTGAGTGGACTGAAATGCTCAGTGAAACTTCGAATCTCGGATATCTCATCGCGTTGCCCGCAGAGGTGCCGCATTCAGCGTATGCCTTCTTCCAGCCACAAACATCTCAACCGGCAACTTGAGCTCACAAACATGTCACAGGTACACTTCAAGATGTACCAAAGAGCAAATGACCGCCGCGACTCTCAGATTCAAGAGCTTGGGCATCGATGAGCTTGTGGAGGATCTGGAACTTTCAAAACTGGGCAGCCACATTGCAACAAAGTTGAGGGAAATGACGGGTAAGAAGCGCAAGGACGCTGATGGTGAGTTCGCTCGCAGTGCCCTAGCATTCGTCAGTTACAATTCTTATACTGTTGGATTAGAAGAGCCAAGCCAGAACTCCCGCAAATCGCCGCGATTAACTTCAGCCTCGGGCGAATTGGCCTTCGCACCACCACCGGGCCACTTGACGACACCGCCCGAATCAACGGCACCTGGTAATGAGACTATACTGTACATGAAGTCCATTTAGCTGTCTTAACACATCTATAGGTATTAGTGATCTCTTGGATCATCCCACTCACTCTTTGGCACCACCTTTGCCGCAAGAATATTCCAGTGATCAGGACCAGGGTGTAGAGGATCACAACATGAGCGATACGATAGCGGATGGTCCTTTGGCGACATATGATCCCTTCAACAACTGTACGATCACGCCTAGTAACACGGAATTATATATGCTGACTGTGAGATTAGTCGACCTGAGCTTGCATGCGTATTCGGAGGTATTCATGAGTCAGTTCTCCGTTTTCTCGTCATGCGGCGATAAGTAGTACTAGCATGAAAACTATACGGAAAAGTTGGAGATTATATGGAGTACCTAGATGAAGTAAATGACGGATCTTTTCCCTCATTACGGTTCTTTTCGCTATTGACTATGCACTCTTGAGCGAGAAGTGCTCGGATGTTCCCCTGGTCCCATCATGCCATGTCCCACTGTCATCTGATTCTGGAGCTCGACCGGCGAGAGGCCGAGAACTTCGGCGGATATGCAGACTATTTTTATATGTTGATGTGTAAGTTTTCAGGGGTACGGTCGCAATTTGAACGGATAGTTGGAAATACTCGGCTGATTTATTGATATCGAAAGACAAAATAACACACAAACGTCAATCAACAAAGATACAATCAAGAACTCGCCGACAGTCACTAGTTGGTGGAGCCGAGATACTCCTTGCGCCCAGTGAGCATGGCACCGTGCTGCTTGGCGTCAAGACTCGCTTCTCTGAACAGAGCGTACTTTTGATTATGCCACTCCACACTATTCATCTGCTTTCCGTCATGGGTTGTAAATTTGGCATCAAACTCTGGCCGTAGGAAGTAAATGACGGAGAACTTGTCCTGGCCACTCGACTCGGGTGGAGGCACCACGCGGTGCAGAGATGAAGCCAACACACCGTCCGACAGGAAACGTAACGAATCTCCGACGTTAACAACGGCGTGTCCAGGTCTGGGCGGAATGAAAGACCATTCCTTGTCTCCGGGCAGCATGGCCTGCAGGCCATCGGACTGGGAGAAAACCACTGTCAGAGTTCCCATATCGGTATGTGCCATGTTCCCAACTTGGTCGTCGCTGCTGCCCCAGGCGAGGTACTTCAGCATAGCCATGTTTGCAGACGATGGCTTGTCCTTCCGGTGACAGTCCTTCAAGTCATGCGGAAGCCCCAAGGCTTTTGACAGGGTTGACAGGATGCAATCAGTATACTCATGAACTTGGCTCATGAATGTCTCAAACAGTGGCAAGTTTTCGTCGATAGCTTGAGGAGCGTTCATGGTATCCTCTCCAAAGATGGCATTGTTGTGAATCTGCATGGGTCGAATTAGTTCAGCTCGACCAAGGTTGCCAGACGACAAAGAGATGGCCTTTTCGTTTTCCATCCGCCACACTGAGAAGAATGGGAACACACCGAGAAACTCTCATAACCGTCCTTCTTGCCGGCGAACGGCCCGACGGAGCAGCCGACTCGTTTGTAACTGAAAAATTAAAATCTCAGTCGTATAGTCCGAGCAAAATGTAATCGGAGTGAGATTCTCAACACAGCAAAACTTACCCGAAAAGCCTTGATGGCAGATATTTCTCGGTGCTGTATTTCTCTTTTTCTTCCAGTGGTAGCCGGAATACTGATTTCCCAATAACAGCGAGATCATCGACATGTTTCAAGATGTCGCATGTGGACTCGTGGCGGAAATCAAGATAAAAGAATCCATTTTCTTTACAGGCGGACACGAGGTCGTTTGCAACGTCGACGTCGCCAGCAAGAAGCGCTGCCAGCGAGACCGATTTAAGATGTGCCTGCTTGGACGATTCGACAGAACCCATGCTCAAGAATTGTGTTGAGACGAGGTTCGTGTTGGATGTGAAGATTTCAACAAGGGGTTTCGGCTCGAAATTTCCAACATGAATCCTTTTCACCATTGTCATGAATAACAGGCCAGGTCTGGAATGCGACATGAGGTAACTTATATTGTTGGAACGGCTTTGGTGACGAGGACCAGCACACGTGAAGCACCTCCCGCAATTCGTTGCGTGTCATGCTCGTCAATTTCGGCGGCAGAAATGTGCCCACCAAAAGGGCTACCACCTCATTTGGTCATGGCTATCGGGATTGACTGCCACGTGGTTGTCGTTACTTTGTTGATAGGAGTACTGAGTCTTGCAAAACGGATTGGAAGGAAGATGCAAAAGTTCTCCCTTGCCCCTGTTTCAATTTGACCTGCTCGCCTCAATATTTTCTTTTTTCCTACATCATGTCCTTTTGGACCTGAAAGAGAAGTGGCTATATGATGCTCGTACAACCGGAAGGGGTTCAAAATTGCATGGGCTGCGGATGTAATCAATCTGTCGTTTTCAGGGGATGCTTTCACTGTCACCGCCACTCCTCTCTCGGAAAGATGTAGTCGGAGGTTTGGTATTGGACGAAGTTCTGGGTTTGCGTCATCCAAGATCCTACTTGTCAAGCTGGGCTACCTAGTTGTTGATGACGGATTATGAAACGAGCACACGAGCCACCTGAGTCGTAACAATGGCTGCAAGTAAGCTGGAAGGTTGCAAGGCACAGCACGGCTAAAGAGACCCTTGAATGGCTATATATATATATATATGTATATATATATATATATATATTCACAACTCGCATACGGGATCGCCCGTTGAGGCAGGATGAGCTGCGAGTCAACTACTCGGCTTGGCAAATACCATGTTGAAGCCCGCGATGCCGCTTCTGTGAACAAACCGGGCGTGCGAAAAAGCGAGGAAAGAAAAGCCGTCTCACCCATACAGGTTTCATGCCCAGTACAGCGAGAAGACTCGCCAATGGACGCATGATACAGCACCAAGGATCGACGATACCAATTAAAGGCAATTCAGTTCCGAGCTTGGCCTTGTTTCTCTGCAAACCCTCGGCAAGACGAGCGTCATCGGGGCAGCATAGTCGCTATACATCCTAGGCGTCCCGGTGACCAGATAAAAGACAGAATATGCCCGTTGCAACCACAGTCCAGAGCTCGATCGAGACCCTTTTCACCAGCGGCTATAGTACCCGATGAAACCCGCGATGCACGAGAAAGTGGAAATGCTCGACACAAATCACTACAACGCCTTGAGCTTGGCTCAGCCCACGAATTTCAAATCCATGTTACAGTCGGGCAAGCTCCTCTGGGGCACGGGATGCCGAATCCCTCACGAAGAGGCGGCGCGAATCGTAGCTTCGACTCCGTATCACTTTTGTTTCATAGACGCGGTAAGTTGACACTGCCTGCAACGACGTGTATCGTGAGCAAGGGGGAATAAGGACCTAACGAGCGGGAACATGTAGGAGCACACCCCCATAAACGCAACGCTTCTTGTCAACCTCATTCGAACGATCCAATACCACTCCAATGGCTCCATGGTGCCATTTGTCCGGATCCCAGGCTGCTCACCCGAACTGATAAATTACGCCCTGAACGCTGGCGCAGGGGGCGTCATGATGCCTCACATACAAAATGCCAAGCAAGCAGAGGAGTTGGTCCGTCTGGCTCGATTTCCGCCCATGGGAGACCGGAGCTTCCCCCCGGCGGCCCTGATCAACGAGAAGCAAAGTCGAACGCCCGGGTCCCAGAGCGTGTACGATGTCTGGAACAGCCACACGGCTTTACTTTGCCAAATCGAAGACCTGCAAGGCTTGGAGAACATTGAAGAGATTTGCAGAGTCCCAGGAGGTGCGTTCTTGCCGGCCGCCCTCTCCTCGCGCCCAGTACTGAAAGGCGGCAAAACAAAACGACGACTGTATTACTGTGTTGCACTCAAGCTGACCGTTTTCGTCCACAGTCGACGGTCTCTTCATCGGGACGGGCGATTTGCGCATGTGTATGGGATTGGCTGTGGGAAGCCTCGATGGCGATGAGCCTGTGTTTGTCTCTGCCCTCAGGAAGATCCGGGACGCTGCAAAGGCCAACAACCTCCCGATCATGGGGTTCGGCATCTCGCCTTCTACTCTTGAGCGCAGGATCGAGATGGGCTGGAATGCTTTCATCGTACACGGTGACATTGATGCCATTTGCACCTCGGCCATTCAATCCCTGGACTCTTACAGCAGTGCCGCCGACCGCTACCTATCCGCCGGAAGAAGGGATAAGGGCAACGGCGCTACAAATGGCTTACCTCGGGAAGTAGAAAAGAGAACGAGAAAGGAGGAGGAAGCCAGTTTTCCGGCCGATTCAGCGGGGTGCGCTCGTCAACAGGACGGGTAGCCGTGTTTGTTGATGACCCTTGTACCATACGTCTTAATACAGCCGTCGAATTCGTCCTTTGTCCCGCTCTTGTGTTCCCTAGGTCTTCATCTCGTGGTAAAGTTGTCGAGATCTTCTCAGACCCTCTGTTGCTAATCTGAATGGCCCTCATGCCGCGGACCGAACCCTCGTCCTAATTTGCTTCGGTATTTTTAGCCCGAGTCGTATGTCCCTTACGCAATTTCCTTGAAAAGCCGTTTCAATGTCTCGACAGTCACGGAAAGTGGGACAAGGTTGGGGAGGCGAGCATTGGAGTGAAGGTTTCTCCGCTGATTAGGGACAGTATCTCTCAAGTGATATAATTTCACGATATAACAATGTAGCTCGAGAGACAGGACAATCGCGCAGCAGTAGAGTGCGACAACGCATGTATATGGCCGACCTTGTAACAGTAATTGCTGCATATTCGCGCATCCAACAAGCACTCGAGTTGAACGTGATAGGGGCATGCAGTGGCGAGACCAGCTTGGAAGGGGAGTCTCGGCCGAAAAGCCGCTCTGATGAATGAAAAAAGACCGCAAGGATCGGCTTCCCCGGTGATCCACGTGCGCCAGGAGTTACGGCAGACTGACGGCCGAGAATAAGACTCTGTCCAGCCCCCCCACGTGTCTGGGCGGCCAGATATTATATCAGAAACTTCCCCAAGCCCAAGCCCAGGAAAACCCCCCCGGGCCCTGGTCCCTCTGAGCTCTCGCACCCAGATGCTGACCAAATAGCCGATGGAAACATGATGATTCCACACACTGCTCTTCCCGACGACCCCATCTTCTCCAGACTCCTCCAACTAGCCACTCGTCGAGATGGTCAAGTCATTGTCAACGACTGCAGCCGAGGCACGCAGTTTGGCTACGGCCACATTCTCCACGGCACGCTAAGTCTCATACAAAAGCTTCAAAGACTGCTCAACAGGTCCACCTTGGACAATCGGGGCGGGTTCTACATCGCCGTCTTGGCTCCAAACGGCTATGAGTTCATCGTTGCAGTTCTTGCTGCTCTGGCCCTCGGCGGCGTAGCCGTGCCAATGCGTAAGTCCGATCCCCGAATCCTTCGCGAGATGCGTGCCCGGCAACTCCGTTGCTTATACAGAAACAACAGCAACAGGCGCGCTTCCAGCCGAGGCAGCACATCTCCTGAGGCAATGCGGTGCATGCTGCGTCCTTGTTGGCCCCGAGCACGTGGACCTTCTTACACAGATCCAAAACGAGGTGGAAATTGCTTCGCTCATCATCAGCGGTCAGGTCAACGACGTCAACAAGCTGCTGCCGGTCAGGTCCTACACTCTGGACCCGGGACTCGCCGTCCCCGAGGACTGCCCCAGCATATTGTTCTACACCTCGGGGACGAGCGGTCCTCCAAAGGGCGTCCTGCACGCCCGTCGGACAGTCAACAAGTACGCCCGGCTGGAAGAGATGGGGCCCAATGACGACATCTGCATCATACCGCGGGGGGCGTTCTGGTCCGTCTACTTTACGAAACTGTTTCAGATGCTTCTCACGGGGGTCCGCGTCGAGATTCACAACTTCGGCCGAAACTACGACCTGATATGGGAGAAGCTCCGCGAGCGAACCGGCACTGGAATTGTCCTGTCGCCGACGTTTTGGTACGGCATGATGCAGTTCTTCCAGAAACATATTTCGAAACTGCCAGAGTCCGTCGTCAACCAGTACGTCGAGGGGGCTCGGTACCTCCGCGATGCCAGCGCCACGGGAGCCATGCCTTCGAGCCATGTCAAGCAGTTTTGGAAGGACTTGCGTGGTGGACGGCCGCTCAAGGTGCAATACGGGTCTACCGAGACGCAGGAGATTTCTCTTTGCCACGAAGACTCGGGCAGTGTAGAGGTGAGGCATGCCGCAGGCTGTGTGTGTGCTGTGCTGTGCTTTGCTTTGCTGACGCAGGTGCGAGCCAGGGCGACCTGGGAACGCCTTTTCCAAACGTCACCATGAAGCTGTCGCAGGGCGAAGAGGGAGAGGTGCTTGTGAAATCTCCATCCTTGTTTCTTGGGTATTCATGCCCCCGCTCCGCTGCCCTTGAATGATCGGCACAAGCTGAGGAATGACTGGTGATTTCAGATATTTGAATTCCCCGGGCTCGACGGCAAGTTCTCTAGACTCGGACGGCTTCTTCAAGACTGGTGACCTTGCCATCCGCCAGAACGGCCGTTACATCTTCAAGGGAAGGGCAAACATGGACTGTCAGCACTTGGGCCCTCCTCCACACACTCGTTTCTGACCAGCACGCGAGCCTAACCTTTGCCCTTTGACGCAGTGTTCAAGTTCTACACCTACAAGGTCCCTCGGATGGAAGTCGAGTCCCGCCTCCTCGCGCTTCCCTACGTCGCCGAGGGCTATATCATGCCAGTTGCAGATCCGCAGTGCGACACGCGCGTGGCTGCCCTTGTGCGCCCTCGAGGCCGACATGGCAAGATTGATCTCGGTACTGTCAGGGGCCATCTTTCAAGGCATCTGCCTGCCTATCAGCTCCCAACCGTGCTTCGGGTTCTGAGAGCAGACGAAGCGGTTCCGCGGACGTGGTCAGACAAGACTGCAATGAGGCAGGCGGTTGAGATGTTTTTTCCACGGGATGCAGAAGAACGGCTCTGCGGAGAGGCCACAGAAGTCATGGATGTCAGTGGATTCATGAAGATGGAGACGGAGAAGCTCTGGGACCTGTCGGGAATGCGGTAGACTGTAGCTGTCTGCTTGCAAGGAGTCGTCAAGCCCATTTGACACGGACGCGGTGATGCGCCCCGGGAGGAGGAAGATGAAGATTACGCCCTTTTGTCAAGCGTGAAGGAGCACTGTCGAGCTGGCATCTAGCCTAGCGGTACATTGGTGGTCCAATGAAACCGTCATCAGGGAACTAAATACAGTCGACATCTGTCACGGTCCAAAGGACGGGTTTCAAAATGCTCCATCAACGCTCATTCAAATGTGTCCTGAGCCAGTACCCCTGACCGATATTTGTCTGCACTATCCAATGTCTACTCTCGTGGCACGGCTCCAGAGAATGTATCGTATTACATGATGACATGACCCTGGATTTTCGATCTGAGCAAAAACCAGCCAGCCAGCCTCGGAACAATCCGCGCCGGTAAATCCTTCTCCCTCTACGTGGAACTCGTACTTGGTGACTGACAAACTAGGCCTCTTACACGGCGCTAGGGAGATTTGGAAGCTCTTCGATGCACTCCTTCACGATATCGAGTCCTCGCTCAAGTTGCTCCTCGGTCACGACGAGGGGGGGTGCTATGCGAATGACACCAGAGCGGCTGGATTTGAGCTGGGAAGCATTACCAACAGGCCACGTCGAGCAAGCGGACCAACAAGCGAGGGAGTGCTCACCAAGAGTCCCTTCTTTCGCATCTGCTCGCACAGCTCTATGCCAGAGTGCCCATTGGTCTTGGACTGGTCGATGACGATTGCGTTGAGGAGCCCTCTACCGCGCACGGTTTGGATAACAGGATTCTGGGCCTGGAGAGACCTCAACCTCTCGCGGAGGGCGTTTCCCAGGCGCTCGGCCCGCTCGACCAAGTTCTCCTCGTCGATGACCTCGAGCGCGCGCATGGCGACGGCCGCCCCGAGCGGGTTGCCGCCGTAGGTCGACCCGTGCGTGCCGGGCTCGACCGTGAGGATGACCCGGTCGCTGCCCAGGACACACGAGACGGGATACATGCCGCCCGTCATGGTCTTGCCGAGGAGAACCAGGTCGGGCCTGATTCCGCTCCAGTAGTGGCCGAGCAGCCTTCCGGTCCGCGCGATGCCCGTCTGGATCTCGTCGCAAATCAGCAGGACGTTGTGCTCGTCGCAGAGCCTCCGCGCCTCGCGGAGGTAGTCGTCGTCGGCGACGATGACGCCCGCGTCGCCCTGGATCGGCTCGACCACAAAGGCAGCCAGGTTGAAGCCTGCGCTCTCAAAGGCCTCCCGCAGCGCAGCCCTGTCGTTGTACGTGATGGGCTTTGCGGTCCCCGGAATATGGCAGCTTATGTTGGCGACTAGCGGGCCGTAGTTCTCACGCGACTGGGCGTCCGAGGCGAGAGAAATGGTGGCCAGCTGCGTGGGAGAGATGTCGGCCTCTGTCAACGCCTCCTCACCCTCCAAAGGTCGCCTCGTCACACGCCGGGTGACTACTTACCGTCCGTCCGTGGTGGTTTCCCGCGGCACCGAGAACAATGGCTCCGTCCTCGGGAACGCCCTTCACCTTGTAAGCCCACTTGCGAGCGACCTTGATGGCAGTCTCGGCCGCCTCGGCGCCGGTGCTCGAGGGCAGAACTCTGTCGTAGCCAAACGTCTTGGTCACCATCTCGGCAAACTGGGGGTACACGTCGTTGTGGAAGGCGCGCGAGGTCAGCGTCAGCCGCGAGGCCTGGTCGACAAGCGCAGCCACGAGCTTCGGATGGCAATGGCCATGGTTGAGGGCGGTAGAGGCCGAGTGGAAGTCGAGATAATGACGGCCCTCGGGGTCCCAGACAGACGCCCCCTGAGCACGGGAGAACACAATGGGAAGGGATTGATAGTTGTGGGCGGAGAAGTCCCTTTCAGCTCCCAGGGCAATGTCGGTCGTGGCAGCGTGGTGGGCGATTGCGAGTTTGCTCGCGTGCCCGTCCTTGCTCCCGTTGGACGGCATCATCAGGAACGGCAAAAGAGGACTTGGAGGAGGGGGGCAAACGACCGGGCTTGAGGAAAGAGAGATGAGAGGAACGGCAGGGCATCTTTGGGGGCGGACCGGGCTGAGGCCATTGTATATCAGACGACGCTGGAGCTGGGCAGTTTGGACCCTGCATCAAGGGACGGGTAAATAAGCACGCAACAGGACGGCATGAAGAATGGCAACAGACGCAGCGGCCTCTGTATTCTCGGCGCACAGTGACGTATCATACGAGCGACAAGGTGGTGCTCGACACCCGGCAAGCCAGGCTCCGCTACGACGGAGACGAGACTCGAGAGCTCGTGATGATATTGAGCCCCGTGGCCGCTATACCTGGCGTCTCATTCAACGCCGCCGTACAGTTTCCACGGCTGTTTTTCCTGCAAATGCCGGCTGTCCTGGCAAACAAACCCACCCGACCGACGAGAGAGACGGAGCAGAATGCGACCCTGTCCGACGAATTGGAAGAGAAAACCAGCCATGGAGACGCACGACTTGCGCGTCGAGACTGACAAGTCACGCGGTAACTTGGTAGGACAATATTGATCACTGCTTTGTGCAACAATTGGCCAGAATCGCAAGCTATGTTCTGCATTAGTCTTGTCTGTATCGCCTTGATCAGACGCTCGGGTCCGACGGTGTGACTACGTATTGCCGCCCGAATCTCAGCTTAGAGTCTATTGTGAATGGTATTCGGTCCTGCCGCTGCACTTTGCTCACTCTGGGAGCTAATGAAAGGTTGACACGGATACCATTTCGTCGAGGAATGTTATGGTATCACGGGTGTCTCGGCAAAGTCCAGATACTTCAGAACATCAAAGGCAAAATTTCTAATAACGAGAACAAGAAAAAAAGCAGGCCCCTCTGAGCAAGTCCACGGGCAACTGCCAGACGACTTCTTCGTCCGCGACATGCCTGGGATGATGATTGAAATACCACAACGAGGGGGGTCTTGGCAAAATGCCCAGCTCAACGACTGAGCCACGCTCATATAGCACGTAGACGGCAACTCCTTTCCCAAGTGAAACTAGTCCACATCCGCCTCCTGCTCTCCTGTGTTGCCGAGTGCCGTCCAAGGCGGAATAATGATGGAATCGCGCAAGCAAGGCGAGCGAGTCCCAGAGGAGCGGCTCGAGATGGCCACACGCCTGGCAATTCCGCCCTTCCAAGCCATCCCACGACACGGCATGGTTTCCATTCGCCAGACGGCGCAGCGCAGGACTGCCTGACCGGGGCCTCGCCAGGTCCCAGGCAAAGCCCAAAGCCGTTCGTTCGTCTCGATGCAAATGTTCAACACTCCAGACACCGCGAGGTCCTCGGCCATCCGCCACCAAGAGCAGCAACATCACACGGCTCCTGGGGAAAAAAAAAACAAAAAAAGTTCATCCCAACATGAGCGGCAGACACGGCGGCACCACGACGGGCCAAGCGCAGCGGCCGAAACGCTTCCTCCCGTCCATCGCAACCATGTCCCTCGGCTCGGCCAAGCTGCACGCGCTCGACACCAAGCTCAAGGTGGCAGCGTCCAAGGGCTTCCTCGGCATCGAGATGTATTGGGACGACCTGTTCCAGTACTCGGTGCAGTTCCGCAACAAGGCGAGCCCGTACGCGGCGGCGCAAGAGCAGCAGCGCGGCGCAACGAGCAGCCTCGCCGTGCTCCTGGCGGCCGCGGACATTGCCGAGCTCGCGGCGAGGCTCGGCCTGAAAATCACATGCCTCCAGCCGTTCCGCAACTTCGACGGCCTGACGGACCCGGGCCTCCGGGCGCGGCGGCTGGACGAGTTCCGGCTGTGGCTGGCGACGGCGCGCCGGCTCGGCACCGACATCATCGGCGTGCCGAGCGCCCTGCCCACGGTCCGCCCGGACGACTACACCGGCAGTCGCCGCGCCGTCGCCGCCGACCTCGCCGGCCTGGCGCGGCTCGCGCGTCCGCACGGCATCCGCGTGGCCTACGAGAACCTCTGCTTCGCCGCCCACGTCAGGGACTGGCACCAGGCCTGGGACGCCATCCAGCTCGCCGACGAGCCCGACAACCTGCTCTTCCTCCCCGACACGTTCAACCTCTGCGGCCGGACCTACATGGACCCCGAGCACGCGAGCGGCAAGACGCCCAACGCGGCCGCCGACCTGGAGGCGTCCCTGCAGAGGCTGGTCGAGGCCGTCCCCGTGCGCAGGATGCCCCTGCTGCAGGTCGCCGACGCGGAACTGCCCGACCGCCCGCTGACCCGTGCGCACCCCTGGCGCGGCGAGGCCGGCCTGCCGGCCCTCATGGCCCTCAGCCGGAATGCCAGGCTGTTCCCGTTCGAGGAGAGGGGGTATCTGCCCGTCCTGGACGTCATACAGACCCTCGTCGCTGCCGGCTGGGAGGGATGGCTCAGCTTGGAGGTGTTCTCGAGGACCACGGCGGCCGAGGGAGACGAGACGATACGGCAGCACGCCGACCGGGCCTGGGACAGCTGGGAGAAGTTGGCCCGTCTGATGGGCTGGCAGGCTCGGCCGCTCCTCGACGGCAGCGGGCCGAGCGCCTGAGCCACGACCCGGCATCCGGACCGAGTATCGACGTGGCCGGTGCCGGTGCTGTGACCCGTAGTCGCTGGTGTTTGTATCCAAGCATTGTAGACAATATAGACCCGAAACCTTGTGCTTTGTCTTGTTTCCTCGCCGCCGGCCATTGTTGCCCCGTATTTGTCGCGGCGGAGCATTTGTCTTTCATCTTTGTCGACGCGATGACAGGCGGCATGCCTGCTGCGTCACAAGGGCGAGCGTGTCCATCTCCGTCGACGTGGTGACGTTACCAGCAACACCCACGCCGCTCCAGACAATCCAAGGGCCCTCACAGGCCCTTGCCTGGCAGCAAATACAGCCAAGTCCGCCTTTATAGCTCACAGAAAAAGGTGACCGCTCCCGAGTAGCATTCTTCGCAGACGCATAGGCACACCTCGAGAGTGCTGCCCCTCCTGCCCGCAGACGCGCCGTTTGCGTAGAGCATCACATACCCCGGCCTGACTCAAGAGTCATGGATGGCCAAGGCTGGATTGTATCACGACGAGCGTCAGTCTTGGCATCAACAAGACAGGCATCCAGGAACCGTGTCCAGGAACCATGGCAGCTGTGCATATAACCCGTCACAAACCTTCCCGCTGTCTACCGCAATATCCTTGCAGCTCGTGGACATTCTTCCATAATTCGAGACTGGAGCATGGCCTTCCATTGCCGACTCTTTGAAAAACGCATCTTCTCATTAGGCGCTTGTTGTGAAAACACATCTACATACGTATACATCGCTCGCTGCCTTAACATGGCACAGTAAACTGCAAGTTCCTTGATTCCCAAGCATCGCTCAGCAAAACCCCCCCAGAAAAACACGCCAATAATCAATCGACGCAAACCAAGACAGAACCCACAGACAGGCTGCCAGAGATATTGATTTTGACATCTGGCGGAAATGTGCAATCAGCCATATGCAATGAAAAATGGATCCAACCCCCTGCGCCAAAGCATAAATCAAACGATCAACAGGTCGGCAAGAGCTGTGTTCCGAGAGCTCCGAGCATTTTGAACCCAGTGCAACGTGCAGCTCCTCAAGAAATAGTTGCATGACGGCGTCACACCTGCCAAAAATAGTCGGGGTTTACGCTCTCTCCCATCAAAAGCTGACGCAAGCGCGAGGGCAAAGGAGCAACAGGCAGTCCGACCTGTCGGCGCATGTTAGCCGTGCTGGCAACCCACCTGGCGTAGTCTCTGAGATCTGAATCCTCCAGCGGTTCACTTGTGGCGATCCGAGTTGCAAATTCAGCCAGATTGAAATATTTCAATGTTCGCCCCCTGCTTCGAATTTCAAAAACGCCGACTCTTTCGTAGAATGGCCTCCCCAGCTCTTCGTAGCGGTAATCGAGGCCCGTCAGTATCCTGAGCCCGAACACCATGTACAAGACAAGCAGTGTGTGGGCAACTACGCCTTCGTTGCCACTATGGACGCTGGGGCCGAAGAAGACGTGCGGAGGATACGTACTCAACCGTGTAAACATTCGAGATTCCTCCAAAGAGAGCAGATGCTCCAGTGGCAAAATACCAGACTCGGTAGGTCGCTTGATACTGATGACGATTTTGTCAATTAACATTCCGGGAAAAAGTACCCCGTGGTACCGACGAAAAGAGGCGGGAAAGGGTCCCCTTGTCAGAAAGGTGTGGAGCAGCAGATAGAATATACACAAAAAGGAAGGCGGACGGTTTTGGAAATCTCCAAAGAGGGTAGTATGACTGTTCCTGAGGGTGGCACCCAGCCAACCTGGGCATCTGAATAGTCGAAAGGTGATGCGTAGCGTATTCACATGATGAGCAACAAACGGAAGTCGGGTCCAAGTTGTCCACATGCTGCCGTCCGTCAGATACATGATGTCTAAATCGTAGTCCGGCGGGTGTGTAAATTGGCGACGCATAACCTCCCTGACCTCGTCGTAAAGCTGCCAATTGACAAGCTGCAAGGCGACAAACGTCCTGAATTTTGCCTGATGTTCGAAGCGGAAACGGCATCTCCATCCATTGTCGAGGTATATGTCTGACAGGAATTCACGACTGGCTTGACTAAATTCTACTGGAGAGGCCGGCGGATCTAGCTTCATCCGCAGAGCATATGACAAGACATCATCCCGGACATCCCGCGGGAGGTCGAGGAGGGAGGGCATCGTGGGAGAACGCCAGTCTAAGGTCGAGGTGCCAGAGTCAGACAACCGCGATGCCACGCAGTGAATCGATCTGTTGCGTCTGCTTACCAGTGGCCCGTTACGGCTTTTCACGGCCGTCTCTTCTCTTCCAAGCGTTGCCAGGTTGACAGGTTTGCTTTCACGAGGACATTCCGTCACGTCACGAGAACGGAAACGACGCGACCATCCCGCTCTGACATGAAGCAGTCCAAGTAGGTAGTAGATGAGGGGTAATTCTATCGATAGGTGTCGAAATAATAATTCCAAGTAAAGTAGATGGTTGACTGATGCCGGTTGTGCGCCAGCCCGGGAGAAGAAAAACTGACATATGGATGTAAAGGCGACGCCCAGAGAAAGAGGGAAGCAGCTATCACCGTTCTCCTGCTGTGTCTCGTGCGAGTGCGCGTCAAGCTTTCCTCCGCCACTGCATCCGCTTCTCTGCTTCTTCATGGCCATCAAGTATACTTTGAATGTCTTCTCCTAATATCGACAGCAGCCTGCGACGCAAACGGCCCGAGTCCGGACTCCGGAGCCTGTTCGGCAGAGAATGCCGAGGCAGTTTACTCCAAGAACAAAATCAAGCTGGAAGCAGGGCTGGACGGGTGCAAAACAAAAAACACATTTTGGCGCATGAAACGTCGGTGAGGTACTTTATCCTCACCTTGGTGCCTGCATGTCCATGCCGGTTGCCAACTTCGGATGGCGCCGCATCGACGGGTCTCCCTCAACTCGGTGGTTCTTTGCAACATCAGCCCTGTGGCTTAGAAGTCACACGGCAACCGCTCAGCAAGCTTCGTGATCCTCGTTTCCCGATTTCAATCAGGGTCTCCGTATCCAGCATACCAGCGTTCCTTGCGCATCTCGACCAGACGCCATGCCGACCATCGCGGCTCGTTCGTACGCCGTTGCCCGATTGCAGGCCGGGCAGGCTATCAGAATCATCAACACCAGCGGCAGCCAAGTCGTCGATACGTGGGCTCTCCCCATCCCACCCAGGGCGAATTTCCCGCCTACATGTCCATGGTACATACGCGGTCGACGGCGGCCAATGCTCACAATGCTGGAGGACACATCGCCCGGTGAGCATGACGTCATGTTCGCCGCCTGCTCCAGGGAGCGTTACGTCCAGCTCGGCGCGTCGCCGGACCATGACAGTTGTGCAAATAACTTGTACTCGGCCGTAAAGGCGTGCGACGACGCGGCGTTTGACAAGCTGGTCGAGTTTCTGGAATGCGGATGGATGCCCGACCCGCTCAACTTGTTTATGAAGGTCGTCGTCAGAGGCAGCAAAGTTGGTCAATTCGAGACCCCGGAGCCGGGCGGGGGATTATGTCGTCTTGCAGGCCGGGCAGGATTGCCTTGTGTTTATGAGTGCTTGTCCCATGGACCTTACTGACTGCAATGCCGGCAAACCAAGTAGTGCCGAGTACGAAGTGCTTGGGAAACCTGCGCGAGAATACGACGGAGGCGAGTTATGGCCCGGCTCGTTGATGGCACCCGTCTGGCCTCAGTCATGTCGAATGGTGACTTCTTCAAATCGGTAGGTCGGCGATGTTGGCTTCGCCGTCTCGCTGCGCTGTCTCCGTCATTGATGCTGCTATTAGTGCCAGGAATACATGAAAGTGCGTGCCGTGCAATCCGCTCAAGTCTGTCTGATTGTCAAACACGATGCTCTGCCGCGTCTCATATATAGCGCCGGCATCTGCATAGTAGCAACTCGAGTCACGCGGGTCCCCCCCCCCCTGTCGTAGATGTGCCACCGCACTGCGAAATGGACAAGGGCCGCGGTCGACCATGGACACGACGGGCAGCCTAAGGATAAGCCGCCGTTGCCTGTTTGATTCCAAATCCCAAGTGGCCAAACACCAAATACGCTCGTATGATCTGTCGTCCTCGTCACTCCCGTTTAGCCCGACACAAAACGCCGTCCATCCTCCTTCGGAAACCTCCCGTGCAACGGAACGGACGTCACCATGAACTGCACACTACATGCCAAAAATCAAAGAATCAGCAAGGATAGGGGAAACGAAAATCCTCACCGCTGTCTCCATCGCCGCCACGGCAAGTTCCTTCAACACCCGTCAGCCATCACGCCGTGAGTTGGGGTGGTGACGGCGACGACACAAGGCGTCAGATTTCCTCGAGGGGCATGCCATCGAGCTGCGCGTCTTGCTGCCCAGCTCGAATCTTGACAAATCTCGCGTGCCCTTGCTTCCGCCGTTGCGAATCGTCCAGTACCAGTGCCATTTTGCGCGTCAGACCGAGGGGAGCGGGACTGTCCTCCCTGCCTCCCTTCTTCCCTGCCTCCCTGCCTGCCTCACCGACAGATTACTACGTACGGAGTAGACTTGATGCATTCAATGGCCCGTCGACACGTCTGTGGATAGCGACCCCTCTCGCCATATTGCAGTATCTCGTGGTGAGGAGGTGTGGCAGGCAAGCAAGAAGGCTGCCTGCGCATGTACGTGCTGTACGGAGGACGCGGGCAGCAAGCATTCCCAGTGGATGGCTTCAAATGATTTCTTTTCATTTTTTCTTCATCCATGTATAGATGCTCTAATCCCGAAGCTACGCGGCAGGCAGCCCCACCGAAGGCCGGCGCAGTGTCGGCTCAACTTCAAACTGGGAACTGGGAACAGGGCCGAATGGAATTGGATTGAAAAGAATAGGAGTGAGTACCCGTACTCCGTAGGCATGGAAAATAAAAACAAAATCGCCTGGCCAGACCCCCCGGCGTAACGCATCACTAGCCAACCGGCTTGCGCTTACTCTGGACCGTGCCCCATGCCTGCTGGGTGGATTCTCGGCTTTCGGGAATGGGGCGGCAGGCGGCAGGCGGCAGGCGGCTGTGCGGATGGCGGATGGCGGATGGCGGATGGGGGCTGAAGACGGATGAGGAACGCCATGGGCGGGAGCAGCAGAGGTCAAGCCCAACTCGTCCCTTTCTGCCGTGCAACTTTAAACTTGCGTGTATGTACGTACGTACTCCGTTACATACGCGCATGTCGCCAGGGGCCAGAAGCCAAAGCCGAAACCGCGAAGTTTGACACCAGAATACGACGGTAGGTAGGCAGGTGGTACCCACCGGCGGGCTCGCCGAGGAGCGCAAGGACCGTGGTGTCAGGTAGGTACTTGGGTAGTCAGTAAATTAACAACAGCCGAGGGAAGGAACTGCAGGTTCCTAGTGTTGGTTGGCGGACGTGGATGGGTGGGTGGTTTCCGAGCCCCCTTGTCACATTTTATTTCCGCGCGTGGCATGTTGGAACTTTCCCGACAGCTCTTTTCCGCGCCCACCGACATGACAGGGCGCGCTTTGCATGCATGTACTCCGTATGTAGTACTTATATGTGTGTACAGAGTGCGTGGGCGCTATTGTAAGCCGCCTTTGGCTCGGCTCATTCCGAGGCGAGAGTGAGCCTGGCTGCTGCAGCCCGGTGGTCATGGGACCACGTTCCCCGGCGTCGTGCGCCTGGTGAATAACACGTGAGATGTGGTAATGCCAGCTGTCCAGTTTTCTGTCCGCAAGCGCCCTCGCTGCCAGCAGGAGCAAGCAGTGACTGCTTGCCAACATGCAGGACTTGACTTGTGAAGAACAAAATCATGACCCGACCCGGCGGTCGCCGATTCCCACGGGCCAGGCCGTATATTGCAACAAGAAGCGTGGCACGGCCAAAATATGGCCTAAACGCGGGGAACGAGTCCGCCCATCACAACCAATGGGTCCGATGATGGAGCCGATAACGCAAAACCTCAACGCCATTGTCAATGTATACGTGAATACAGTAGTTCTTAACACTATCACGAGTCGTGACGTATTGCTGTGGACGGCGCCTCGTGGTCGGGGAGGGAACCGTGAAATGAGGCGAGCGGGAAGAGGCTCAGCCTGATCACGGAGCTCGACCATGAAGCCCATTTGCTGCTATATCGGGCGTTCAATGGCGTGCTACAGGAGAAAACGTCAGGTGACTTGCAGATGAAGGATTAAGCTTTTTTGAAAAGGCCTTTTTTTTGGAAGTGGATGGCGACATGAGAGCAGCTTGTAAATGAAACAAAGCAACGATATACCAGGATGTGTACCGCCCTTTGCACATACCTAGGTATGAATCATGGAACAAAAGGTGGACAAGGTTGCTCTGTGTCGTTGCCATGGACTCTTGGATGCGACACAAGGCTGTGCCGCTGGCTGGCTGGCGAATCATTGAGTTTTGGGACAACCATGCTGTGATTCTGCTGCAGAGCAAGCTGCAAGACCGGTTTCTTGCCCAAGAAACGCCGGATTTGGCTTCCGATGCGATCAATTCAAGGACTATGTATTGTGCCGTGAGATCATGACATCCAGAGCACTTTATGACTTGTCCGGTGTGCTGTAGTTGATAGAAATAGAACTGGTGGGCTGGTGGGTTGAAAATTCAGGGAGGGGAGAGGGGAAGCGGGTGCGTACTTTCTTGGCCACGAGGAATCGGCAACGTTGGCCACTCCACTTGTCGACGGGTAAGACAGGTCGAGTGTCGCCCAGGAACCAGACTCTGTCTGTGCGGTGCTGTAGATGAAATGAATGGATTTGCAAGCTTGACATGTGGTGCAGTGGTGAATCTGTATTGTTGGCATGTTGGGTTTGGGAAGCGAGGCAAAAAGTGGATCCGGAATTGGCTGGCTGGCTGGCTGGATGCGTCCCAGGTCCCAGGTCCCAGGTCCCAGGTCTCAGGTCCCATGTCACCTGATGTGATGCTATTGGCTGTCCGACATGGGCGCCATCTAAAAACCAAAGCAGCTGTGCGCCGTAGATTTTTTTTTTGGATTCGACGAGATTCCACACATTCACATCATCGACATTGTGCAAAAGCAAAACGGGCTCCTGGCACAACGCCTGCAATCCGGAGGTCAGTCATTCTGGATCTGATGCTCTGAGGATGCCCCCCGGCCCGCCTAATGTCACGTCCACGTCGTGAATGGGCCGCCCCTCGATCACGATTTGTACTCGGTGATGGGTCACGCAAGGCGAAGTACGCCCTTCGGCCTTGGTGGTGAAAACGTGGGAGTCATAATCAGCCACGTTTGAAAACTGGGAGAGAGGCAATGGCTGCGAGGTGCCGATGCACGCAAGGCAGGTACCCTTGAAGTATTGCTTTTGCTCGCATGGCGCAATTCTTGGCGAGGAGTGGTCGCTGGCGACTGACGACGTGCTGTGGCCATGTTATGGCGTTGGAGACTGTCCGAGTCAGCTGGTTGGTTGGTGTTTGGTGATGGTGGTCCTGCTGCTGCTGCTTTTTCCGTCCAAGTCCCAGCGCCACGGGGGGCCCCTTGCGGGCATGTGGATCAGACACAGCACGCCTGCCATTGGAGACCACCACATGCAGCATGGAACCGCAAACATAACACTATATAACTATTCAAGTCTGGCATGTTATGTCCGTGCATGGGCTCCATGGCACGACGACTCCAAAGTCAAAAGACCTATCATGGAGGGCATAAGAAAAGAAAGGCGGAAATACCACCCTGCAAGGCTGAGCACCTGTGCGTGGGTGCGTGTGTGCATATCATGATTATTATAATCAAAAAAAATCTTTCTCTCAGGGTCGCCAAATAGCGACACGCCCTACTACCCGAATAGACTGGATTCCGGTTTGCCTGCACAAGGCTCCAGACGTGCAGGCAGGCAGAGCCGAGTCATTGCATCGAACCTTCTGCCCAGAGCCAGGCATGCACCGAGCTAGGTACTTGGGTACGTGGTTACTAGGTAGGTACTTGAGCAGGTACCTACTTGAGTACGTATTCGAGCATGTATTGACTTGAGTAAACATGGCGCCCGTTCTTTTACACTTTTATAGGGATCCAATGTCAAGGGGCATCACACAACCCACTGTGGTCCATGCATTAGAGCCAGGGAGGGCCGCTGAAGACGGATCAGACTGCTCCCTGTACTCCGTACTCCGTACACCCACTGGTATATGCGGCTTGCGGCGCCTGGTGGGCAGCACATCCACCCGGTGGGGCTGCGCCGGCCCATTGCAGCCTGGCACTGGGAAGGGAGAGAGTGCAGAGTTCCGGTGCGCGGGCAACAGCAAGCCACGTCGTCTCCAGCCAAGACGGACGAACCTGGCATGTATTTTGTACGGAGCAGAAAGTTTCAGGGAAAAACAAAAAAAGTCCGAAAAAAAATCAAGTCACAAAACAAAAATCAAAAATTAAATATCCAGTCGCCAGGGCCAGTCTCGCCAGAACCAGCCATCAGTGGGACACGGGGCCCAGCACCAGGTACAACCAAGGTACTTGGTTGCAGTGCAGTGCGACTCTGCATTGCACGCCTTTCGACCATGACACATTGGTTCCGTACTAGGTGGGTACGCAAGCAGGCGCGTGGATGGGCTTTGAAGCTGCTCTTTTTTCTTTCTTTTTTTTTTCCTTGTCCCAGTTTGGCTTTGTAACGGCCCAGTTCCGGCCGTTTCGTCGGCGCCACCTCGCACCTCGTACCGACGACGCCGCTTCTTATATAAAGTACAGTCGGCATGTCCTATCACCTTGAAGAGACCTCCAAAACACCCCGTCCTCGCGCCCGCCCACAGTCCAGCCCTTTGAAACTCACAAACCACCCCTATTGGGCATCTTGTTGCTCTTGAGCCTCGACACAAGAGCGAGCGCGTATGCGTTGACGACATCTTGGACCAAGACGGAAGACATTGGCATCGAGACGACGAATCCTCACCAAACATCACGACGACACCGCCACCACACGGCACAGCACAGCGCAGCACAGCGCAGCACAGCGCAGCACAGCGCAGCACAGCGCAGCACAGCGCAGCACAGCGCAGCACAGCGCAGCACAGC